>NC_134690.1:28882563-29054401 GCF_050947455.1 Rhinoderma darwinii
TATTTAAAAAAAAAAAAAGAACCATTTCAAAGGTGGGGCATAGCCTTTAAAGTGGTTGTCCAGAATACAAATTAAACATGTTGTTGAAGCAGCAGGGGGAGTTAAAATAAAAAAAAATAACTAATACTTACCGCTCTCCTCCCACACGTTCCTGTGCTGGGGGCTTCTGTCATCTCTGTTCTGTGTGTACACAAAGTGACTGCAGCGGTGACATCATGTTGACCGTACACCACCACTGCAGCCTATTAATAGCCTCAGCGGCGTTCAGCTGAGACCAGTAATTAGCTGTGGTAGTCATGTACTGTCGACGTAATGTCACCACTGCAGTCACTCTGTGTACACACAGAACAGAGATGACAGAAGCCCCCAGCACAGGAACGTGTGGGAGGAGAGCGGTAAGTATCAGGGCCGGCTCCAGGTTTATGTTGGCCCTTGGGCGACACAAGACTTAGTAGGCCCCTTTGTGGGGTAACTCACGGCGGCAGTAAAATGGCAGAAAATGTCACTTTGTGCCACCATATAGACATTAGGCCCTGTTTATTCCCCCATATAGAAGTTCGGTCCCCCAGTTTGTACCCCCATAAGTTTAGCACCCTCCGTAGATAGTGCCACACAGCCCCCTTTCCCAGGTAGTGCCACACAGCCCCCCTCCCTGGTAGTGTCACCTTTGGGGTTCCCTCTAGAAGTGGAAGCCCCAGCCAGAGCGCTGGAGCAGCCCCTCACGTCACTGTCCATATATGGACAGTGTTTTCCGAGGCAGCCCCAGAGCCATAGTCCCGGGCAGAGCACTACTAGCACTCTGCCCCGGTTCTCCTGCTCTGCTTCTTACATCACTGTCCATATATGGACAGTGATGCCGTGACGGCAGCATCAGCACCCGGCGGCCGAGTGGCACTCGCCTGGGTTTTCCGGGTGCTGACTCCAATCCTGGTATGTATGGGCTGTTTTTTTTATTTGAAGCCCTCCTCTCCTGCTGCCACATAAAATCAACCCGAACAATCCCTTTTAACCTCTTAACGCTATCCGTGTATGTATGGCGGATGTGCATTCCAACAATATTGCATGTGCCACTGTGAGTTATCTGTGGTGTTACATAGGACTGCAGGTAACACTAATACATTATCTGTACTCAGAGAGTTATCACTGTGTTATCTGGTATTACATAGGAACTGCAGGTAACTATCTGTTCTGTGTATATATGTGCCTGCGTGGGTATATTTGGGCCTGTATGTCCATATATTTACCTATATGTATTTGTATAAGACCCATTATGTGTGTATATGTGTGTGTGTGTGTGTGTGTGTGTGTGTGTATATATATATATATATATATATATATATATATATATATATATATATATATATGTGTGTGTGTACAGTGAAGGAAATAAGTATTTGATCCCTTGCTGATTTTGTAAGTTTGCCCACTGTCAAAGACATGAACAGTCTAGAATTTTTAGGGTAGGTTAATTTTACCAGTGAGATAGATTATATATAAAAAAAAAAAACAGAAAATCACATTGTCAAAATGATATATATTTATTTGCATTGTGCACAGAGAAATAAGTATTTGATCCCTTTGGCAAACAAGACTTAATACTGGGTGGCAAAACCCTTGTTGGCAAGCACAGCAGTCAGACATTTTTTGTAGTTGATGATGAGGTTTGCACACATCTTAGATGGAATTTTGGCCCACTCCTCTTTGCAGATCATCTGTAAATCATTAAGATTTCGAGGCTGTCGCTTGGCAACTCGGATCTTCAGCTCCCTCCATAAGTTTTCGATGGGATGAAGGTCTGGAGACTGGCTAGGCCACTCCATGACCTTAATGTGTTTCTTTTTGAGCCACTCCTTTGTTGCCTTGGCTGTATGTTTCGGGTCATTGTTGTGCTGGAAGACCCAGCCACGAGCCATTTTTAATGTCCTGGTGGAGGGAAGGAGGTTGTCACTCAGGATTTGACGGTACATGGCTCCATCCATTCTCCCATTGATGCGGTGAAGTAGTCCTGTGCCCTTAGCAGAGAAACACCCCCAAAACATAATGCTTCCACCTCCATGCTTGACAGTGGGGACGGTGTTCTTTGGGTCATAGGCAGCATTTCTCTTTCTCCAAGCACGGCGAGTTGAGTTAATGCCAAAGAGCTCAATTTTAGTCTCATCTGACCACAGCACCTTCTCCCAATCACTCTCAGAATCATCCAGATGTTCATTTGCAAACTTCAGACGTTCCTGTACATGTGCCTTCTTGAGCAGGGGGACCTTGCGGGCACTGCAGGATTTTAATCCATTACGGCGTAATGTGTTACCAATGGTTTTCTTGGTGACTGTGGTCCCAGCTGCCTTGAGATCATTAACAAGTTCCCCCCGTGTAGTTTTTGGCTGAGCTCTCACCTTCCTCAGGATCAAGGATACCCCACGAGGTGAGATTTTGCATGGAGCCCCAGATCGATGTCGATTGACAGTCATTTTGTATGTCTTCCATTTTCTTACTATTGCACCAACAGTTGTCTCCTTCTCACCCAGCGTCTTATGGTTTTGTAGCCCATTCCAGCCTTGTGCAGGTCTATGATCTGGTCCCTGACATCCTTAGAAAGCTCTTTGGTCTTGCCCATGTTGTAGAGGTTAGAGTCAGACTGATTAATTGAGTCTGTGGACAGGAGTCTTTTATACAGGTGACCATGTAAGAGCTGTCTTTAATGCAGGCACCAAGTTGATTTGGAGCGTGTAACTGGTCTGGAGGAGGCTGAACTCTTAGTGGTTGGTAGGGGATCAAATACTTATTTCTCTGTGCACAATGCAAATAAATATATATAATTTTGACAATGTGATTTTCTATTTTTTTTTTTTTATATAATCTATCTCTCACTGGTAAAATTAACCTAGCATAAAAATTCTAGACTGTTCATGTCTTTGACAGTGGGCAAACGTACAAAATCAGCAAGGGATCAAATACTTATTTCCTTCACTGTATGTCTAAATATGTGTCTCTATGTATGTATAGTATATATGTTCCAGTATGTGTTTGTCTAAATATATAATGTGGTTAATTTTTTTTGTTTTGTGGGGGGCAGTAATAGAGAATCCCGCACGGGGCGCCATCCAACCTAAGGCCGGCCCTGGTTAGACATATAAGAAAATATTAAGTCATGTTGTATCAAACATGTACATGTAGACAAGTGTAATATACAAATTAGGTGTCAATAGTGATCAATATTAAAATACAGAAAAGCGGACACTCGCCAATCCAAGTTAACTAACAAAATTACTCGCGTGTCGACTACTAGATTCTCTGCTTCTCAAGTGCCGAGTTGCGCATGCCCAAATCCTAGCTGTCCATTGGGTAAGGCTGTACTCGTGTTCTGTGGTTGCTATGGCAAAGCACAACATCGCGGAATGTGACGCAATTACAGCAACTTCAAAGGCTGATTCAGCCAAGCAGTCGCATTAAGGTAAGTGTGCTGTGCAGCACCATCTTTGCTCAGGGCAAAATACCATTACACGGCAACCTATGTGAATAGAATGATATGAAGGTTATATCCAAGTCAGGGATAGTATGTACTGCTATACCAACGGAGTGCATAAGAGTTGTATATCACGTACTTCACTCAAAGGCTTGGCTACAGTTAGTGCCTTACGTCCCTAGAGACAAAAGGTCACCCACATATAGTAATGTGGGAGTCTCGAATCTCAAAAATCCACTCAGCCAGTGTGTCGCTATATAATCACCACAAAGGTATACGGTGAAAGTCAATCCGGGATATGGTATGCGCAGATATATCCGAGTTGTGCGATGTCAAAACAGCAATACAGGATACACGAAAAAACAAAAATATAATATTTTTATTCAATAGCGATCTTAGGGACAGAAAAAACAGATCACAAGTATTCAGTCCTTCTTAGTCCAGTTGGGGAGTGTCCATTAATATCAAAAATCAGACATCATTTTGTCAAAAAAGCACGAAGAGTCAGATTAATAAACTTCGATCTGTTACAGTATAATCATTACTCTCCATTTCCAAACACCACAATCTATTTGGAACGTTGAATGAATCATGAACAGATATCACAAGGCAAGGGAACACTCCCCATGGATCAACAATGGCCACACCAAGGGAGGCCGTATATATGAAAAAGTAAGAACTAGATCTTCATAAAAATAAGACCAGACTAAAGTCAACATTGAAATAAATTAAGTGGATAATCAATATTAAGACCATTCGGATTTAATGAGTTCAGTTTATTAATCCATTGAACTTCCCGTCGTTTAAGGATCAATTCCCTATTACCCCCACGTTTCAGAGGAGGGACCCTGTCAACAATAGTAAACCTAAGTTGTCGTACATTGTGCCCCATCTCCACCAAGTGTCGTGCTACAGGGAATTCAACTTTTTCCGTGCGTATGCTGGACTTATTGTTATTCAACCTTAGTCGACACTCGGTTGTAGTTTCGACCACGTAAATTAAATTACATCCCGCTACGGGTAAAACCTTTAACATCAAATCCTACTATACCCGCAGAAGCGATTTCGTTGTATATGTGCTGCAGTGCCCGTGTAATTTAACCCCTTAATGACCAAGCCATTTTTTTACGTTTTTCCATCGTCGCATTCCAAGAGCTATAACCTTTTTATTTTTGCGTCGACATAGCCGTATAAGGTCTTGTCTTTTGCGGGACAAGTTGTATTTTTTAATAGCACCATTTTGGGGGACATATTATTTATTGATTAACTTTTTATTGGGGAGGAATAGAAAAATATCTGAAATTTTGCCACTCTTTTTCGCGTCTTAAATCTACGCCGTTTACCGTGTGGTATAAATAACACAATAACTTTATTCAGCGGGTTGTTATGATTGCAACGATACCAAATTTGTATAGTTTTTGTATGTTTTACTACTTTTACAGTAAAAACGTTTTTTTTTTCAAAATTATTTGTTTTTGTGTCTCCATATTTGAAGAGCCGTAACGTTTTTATTTTTTCGCCGATGCAGTTGTATGAGGGCTTTTTTTTGCGGGAAGACTTGTAGTTTTTAATGGTACCATTTGAGAGTAGATGCGACTTTTTGATCACTTTTTATCACATTTTTTTAAAGTCAGGATTCACAGAAAACAGCAATTTTTCCGACGTTCTTTATTTCATTTTTTACGGCGTTCACCGTGCGGGTTAAGTAATGTAATAGCTTTATAGTCGGGGTCGTTACGGACGCGGCGATACCAATTATGTGTTTTTATAATATAATATTTTTGGTATCGTTGCAATCGTAACAACCCGCTGAATAAACTTATTGTGTTATTTATCCCACACGATAAACGGTGTAGATTTAGGACGCAAAAAAGTGTGGTGACATTTCAGATTTTTTTCTACCCCCCCCCCCAAAAAAAAGTTAATAAAAGTTAATCAATAAATAATGTCCCTCAAAATGGTGCTATTAAAAAATACAACTTGTCCCGCAAAAGACAAGACCTTATACGGCTATGTCGACGCAAAAATAAAAAGGTTATAGCTCTTGGAATGCGACGATGGAAAAACGTAAAAAAATGGCTTGGTCATTAAGGGGTTAAATTACATGGGCACTGCAGCACATATACAACGAAATCGCTTCTGCGGGTATAGTAGGATTTGATGTTAAAGGTTTTACCCGTAGCGGGATGTAATTTAATTTACGTGGGCGAAACTACAACTGAGTGTCGACTAAGGTTGAATAACAATAAGTCCAGCATACGCACGGAAAAAGTTGAATTCCCTGTAGCACGACACTTGGTGGAGATGGGGCACAATGTACGACAACTTAGGTTTACTATTGCTGACAGGGTCCCTCCTCTGAAACGTGGGGGTAATAGGGAATTGATCCTTAAACGACGGGAAGTTCAATGGATTAATAAACTGAACTCATTACATCCGAATGGTCTTAATATTGATTATCCACTTAATTTATTTCAATGTTGACTTTAGTCTGGTCTTTATTTCATGAAGATCTAGTTCTTACTTTTTCATATATACGGCCTCCCTTGGTGTGGCCATTGTTGATCCATGGGGAGTGTTCCCTTGCCTTGTGATATCTGTTCATGATTCATTCAACGTTCCAAATAGATTGTGGTGTTTGGAAATGGAGAGTAATGATTATACTGTAACAGATCGAAGTTTATTAATCTGACTCTTCGTGCTTTTTTGACAAAATGATGTCTGATTTTTGATATTAATGGACACTCCCCAACTGGACTAAGAAGGACTGAATACTTGTGATCTGTTTTTTCTGTCCCTAAGATCGCTATTGAATAAAAATATTATATTTTTGTTTTTTCGTGTATCCTGTATTGCTGTTTTGACATCGCACAACTCGGATATATCTGCGCATACCATATCCCGGATTGACTTTCACCGTATACCTTTGTGGTGATTATATAGCGACACACTGGCTGAGTGGATTTTTGAGATTCGAGACTCCCGCATTTCTATATGTGGGTGACCTTTTGTCTCTAGGGACGTAAGGCACTAACTGTAGCCAAGCCTTTGAGTGAAGTACGTGATATACAACTCTTATGCACTCCGTTGGTATAGCAGTACATACTATCCCTGACTTGGATATAACCTTCATATCATTCTATTCACATAGGTTGCCGTGTAATGGTATTTTGCCCTGAGCAAAGATGGTGCTGCACAGCACACTTACCTTAATGCGACTGCTTGGCTGAATCAGCCTTTGAAGTTGCTGTAATTGTGTCACATTCCGCGATGTTGTGCTTTGCCATAGCAACCACAGAACACGAGTACAGCCTTACCCAATGGACAGCTAGGATTTGGGCATGCGCAACTCGGCACTTGAGACGCAGAGAATCTAGTAGTCGACACGCGAGTAATTTTGTTAGTTAACTTGGATTGGCGAGTGTCCGCTTTTCTGTATTTTAATATTGATCGCTATTGACACCTAATTTGTATATTACACTTGTCTACATGTACATGTTTGATACAACATGACTTAATATTTTCTTATATTATTATATGTCTAACTTTGACTCTTAACCAGGTGTTTTTGTACTTGGATACTCTGTTACACTATGTGTTTTTTTTTGCATGATTTGTATAAATTGCTAATATTTATAGCACTTGTTAATTGAACTAGGTTCTCTCTATATATACCTGTGTGTTACTATCACTTATTGCTTGAAAATGCTTCCATTGAGGTAGTGAAACGTTGCATCTGTTGGGTGAATAAACGTCACTTTTTCTTTGAGTGCTGTTTCCGTGCTCATTTGTTGCTATGACTCTGGCAAGGCTTAAAGAGGCTCTGTCACCAGATTAGAAGTGTCCTGTCTCCTACATAATGTGATCGGCGCTGTAATGTAGAGAACAGCAGTGGTTTTTATTTTGAAAAACGAGCATTTTTGAGCAAGTTATGAGCTAGTTTAGATTTATGCTAATTAGTTTCCTAATAGACAACTGGGCGTGTTTTTACTTTAGACCAACTGAGCGTTGTACAGAGGAGTGTATGACGCTGACCAATCAGTGACTAATCCGTGTCCTACACTTCTCATTGTTCCAGCCCATTGTTACAGTGTGATTGTGCAGTGAAAGAAGCTGGGCGGGAACAATGAGAAGTGTATGATGCTGATTGGTCAGCCTCACAAACTCCTCTGTACAACGCCCAGTTGTCTATTAAGAAACTAATTAGCATAAATCTAAAATTGCTCATAACTTGCTAAAAAATGCTCGTTTTTCAAAATAAAAACCACTGTTATATACATTACAGCGCCGATCAGATTATGTAGGAGACAGGACACTTATAATGTGGTGACAGCCTCTTTAATAGTAGGGCACTGATGACCGACCTTGGATGCTTTCAATAGGCCTCTGGCTGTCATCGGCACCTTGCGATTTCATTGTGTGGGCAGAGAGAGTCCCCTTCCTCTGTATAAAACTTATGTTGAACGGCCGGGATCAGAGTCCGCTTCTACCCGCGTCATGTTGGGGTAGCGCACGTACGACGTAACTACGTCGGATGCTGCTAAGGACTTAAGGTATTTATAACGTTAGATGGTTTTCCTGATCCTGGACAGCATTAATATTATAAAAATGGAAACCATAACCTAAATACATCTGTGATCACCACAAGCAATTCTCGCGTACCCATGAACGTCACAGATTACATTACAGGCATGTTCTGTGTGTATGTATTTATATGCATTACATTTATCATACAGCCATTCAATAACTATAGATCAATATGAGAAATACTAAGAGCTCAGTAACCCGCAGCGTGGCACTCTCATGTGATGGCAGCTTTCTTACCAGTCAGTTCAGCAAGGATCTATCCTGCTGTGGGGTCATCTGTAAATTATGTCTTATAAAGTGGAAATGTCTACAATCCCCAACACAAAACAATCAGGAGCTTCATGAATTGGGTTTCCATGACCGAAAACACAAGCCGCAGATCACCATGCACGTTGCTAACTCTTCTGCACTAGTTTTAAGCACATTGCAATGAGCCCTGACGCTGATGAGTCCACATCTGGCTTTGGGACAGTGAAATCTGGATTTGATGGATGCCAGCAGGACACTCACTGCTCGAATGTGAGGCGTCAACTTGGAAAAGAATGAGAAATAATGTTGTGCGGCTCTTTTCATACTAAAGTAACTGAATGTGCATTGGCAGAAACATAAACATGGGAGAACATATAAACTATCTGAGATATCATCTTGATTTTCTTACAACTAATTTTATATTTAAGTGGTAATCCCACCATAGCAAGTGACCCACGTTTTGCTAGGACATGCCTTTATCCAACTGCAGGGACCCTCTCTGACCACAGGAACCAAGGGAGCGAGGCCTCTGACATTTTCTCTGCACAGTGTCACTCCCTCCTGTGTCACTGGCCAAGCGCTGTGGCCCCTTCGTTCTAGCAACACATGGTGGTCCCAATGATCAACATGAGACGGTACATCTTAGTGGTATGCCATCACGTGTTATGGCCTGGAATACCCCATAACGACCGTTGTTTTGTGTTCCTACCTCAGCCGTTCGTGTAGTATTTCTGAAGCGCCGCCGCCGAGGTTTTCCTGCGTCTGGCGGTGTGCTCCTGAAGCCCAGGCTGTTCCTAACAGCCTCGTTCCTCAGGGCATCGATCAGAGACCACTAGCAGTTGTCTCCAATCATGTTTAACCCCTCAGATGCGGCGCTTAATAGCGAGCGCTGCATCTAAGTGGTTTTAGAGGTTCGGGGGCTCCCTCTCTCACCTCACCCCACCGGCACCCCACGATGCAATTGTTGGCTGCAGATGGTTTCTGCGGCAGCCGGGGGCCTAACAAAGGCCCCCAGGTCTGCCCTTAGTAAATGCCTGTTAGGCCAAGCCAGAGACATTTCGGTTTTACACTGACAGGCATAGTAAACAGAAGTATTGCAGTGTATTATTATAAAAGCGATCAAAAGATCGCACAGTAAAGTGCACAGTAAAGTCCACTAGTGGGAAAGTTTGTAATAAATAAGTCCCAAGTAAAAAAAATACTAATTAAAAACCCACTTTTTCCCCTTGCAAAATTGTTTATTATGAGAAACGTGTTTGTAACGACCCCAGCTATAAAACGATTGCATTATTTAACCTGCACAGTGAACGCCATAAAAAATAAAATCATAAACAATGCTAGAATTGCTGTTTTCTGTTCATCCTGCGTTCAAAAAATTTTGATAAAAAGTCGCATATACTCCAACATGGCACCAATAAAAACGACAACTCGTCCTGCCAACAAAAAGCCCTTGTACAGCCATGTCAGCAGAAATATCAAAAAGTTGTGGCTCTTAGAATATGGCGACGCAAAAACAAATAATTTAGAAAAAAAAATAGTTTTTACTGTGTATAAGTAGTAAAACATAAAAAACCTATATAAATTTGGTATCGCCGCAATCGTAACAACCCCCACAATTAAGTTATGTTATTTATACCACACAGTAAACGATGTAAATTTAAGACACAGACAACAGAAATTTCAGGTTTTTTTTTCTATTACCCCAACAAAAAAGTAAGTAAAAGTTAATCAATAAATTCTATGTACCCCAAAATGGTGCTATTGAAAAATACAATTTGTCCCACAAAAAAAACAAGACCTTGTACAGATATGTCGACAGGAAAATAAAAAAATTATAGCTCTTTGAATGGGACGATGAAAAAACCGTAATAAATTGCTTGGTCATTAAAGAGAACTTTTCACCTGCCCATACATGTGCAGCATGTAATGGGGAGGGCTGCACAAACCCTGGGGCACTTTACAGGTTTTTTTTACCCTTCTCTGTTATATAGATATCGGTGCCGTTATATTTGGCGCCTGATATTTAACCCCTTCCCTCTTTAGCCACTATTGACCTTCCTGACAGAGCCTATATTTCAAATCTGACATGTTTCACTTTATGTGGTAATAACTCCGGAATGCTTTCACCTATCCAAGCGATTCTGAGATTTTTTTTCTCGTGACACATTGCACTTTGTTACTGTCAATTTGCTCGATATGTTCATTGTGGAAAAACACCAAATTTTATCGAAAAATTGCAAAAATGTAGTATTTCTCTCAATTTAAATGTATCTGCTTGTAAGACAGGCAGTTATACCACACAAAATTGTTGCTAATTAACATCCCCCGTATGTTCAAAGTTTTTTTGAACATTCTTTTATTTTTCTAGGACGTTACAAGGCTTAAAACTTTTAGCAGCAATTTCTCACATTTTCAAGAAAATTTCAAAAAACTATTTTTGCAGGGGCCAGAAGTGACTTGGAGGGCCTTATATATTAGAAACCCCCAATAAGTCACCCCATTTTAAAAACTGCACCCCTCAAAGTATTGAAAACAAAATTTAGAAAGTTTCTTAACCCTTTTGACGTTTCACAGGAATTAAAGCAATGTAGAGGTGAAATTTACAAATTTCGTTTTTTTTTTGCAGAAATTAATTTTTAATCCATTTTTTTTGTAACACAAAGTCTTACCAGAAAAATGCAACACAATATTTATTGCCCAGGTTCTGCAGTTTTTAGAAATATCCCACATGTGGCCCTAGTGTGCTACTGGACTGAAGCACTGGCCGCCGAAGCAAAGGAGCACCTAGTGGATTTTGGGGCCTTATTTTTATTAGAATATATTTCAGGCACCATGTCAGGTTTGAAGGGCTCTTGCGGTGACAAAACAGTGGAAATCCCCTTAAAGTGACCCCATTTGGGAAACTACACACCTCAAGGAAATGATCTAGGAGTGTAGTGAGCATTTTGACCGCACAGGTTTTTTGTAGAAATTATTGGAAATAGGCCCTGAAAATAAAAATCTAAATTTTTTCAAAGAAAATGCAGGTTTAGCTAATTTTTTCTAATTTCCTCAAGGACTGAAGGAGAAAAAGCACCATCAAATTTGTAAAGCAATTTCTCCTGAGTAAAACATTACCCCACATGTGGTCATAAACGGCTGTTTGGACACACGGCAGGGCTTAGAAGGGATGGAGTGCCATTTAGCTTTTGGAGTTCAAATTCAGCAGGAATGGTTTGAGAGGGCATGTCACATTTATAAAGCCCCTGAGGGGACAAAACAGTGGAAACCCCCCAACAAGTGACCCCATTTTGAAAACTACACCCATTGAGGAAATTATCTAGGGGTATAGTGAGTGTTTTGACCCCACAGGTTTTTTGCAGAAATTATTGGAAATAGGCCCTGAAAATAAAAATCTACATTTTTTCAAAGAAAATGCAGGTTTAGCTAATTTTTTCTAATTTCCACAAGGACTGAAGGAGAAAAAGCACCATCAAATTTGTAAAGCAATTTCTCCCGAGTAAAGTAATACCCCACATGTGGTAATGGATGTTTGGACACACGGCAGGGCTTAGAAGGGTAAGAGTGCTATTTGGCTTTTGGAGATCACATTTAGCAGGAATGGTTTGCGGAGGCCATGTCGCATTTGTCCCCTCACGGGCTTTGCAAAAAAATGAAAACGCCCAAAAAGTGACTCCATTTAGGAAACTACACCCCTTGAGGCATTTATCTAGGGGTGTAGTAAGCATTTTGACCCCACAAGTGTTTCATAGAATTTATTAGAATTGGGCAGTGAAAATAAAAATAATCCTTTCTCTTCAATAAGACGTAGCTTTAGCTCAAAATTGTTAATTTTCTCAACAAATAAAGGAAAAAAAGAACCCAATAATTGTAAAACTTTTTTTCCCGAGTACGGCAATACCCCCATATGTGGTCATAAACTGCTGTTTGGGCACACGGCAGGGCTCAGAAGGGAAGGAGCGCCATTTGGAGTGCAGATTTTGCTGGATTGGTGTAAAGGGTTTGCCTGACACAGGCGTTAATGAGCCTTCATCAGCTCCAAGGTCTGCTAGAGTGACGCGATCTGTTACCACTCAGGCTTGCAGGCTCAGGAGAGGGAGAACCAATCACAACCTGGCCTGACGGTTCTAGCTCCCGCCCTTGGTCTATTTATACCCTCACTTGCAGCATGTTCCTTTCCTGTGATTCTCTTGTTTCCTGGCTCTGCTATTTACCTGATTGACCGCTGTAACTTTTGACCCTGGCTTGCCTGACTATTCTCCTGCTCTGTTTTGCTACTACGTACTCTCCTGGTTTGATTCGGCTCGTTCACCACTGCCTGTTGCTCACGGTTTTCTGTGGGCAACTGCCCGTACTTCCCCTTTGCTTCTGTGTGCCCTTGTCTCGTGTTGTCTGTCTTTCACTTACTGAGCGTAGAGACCGTCGCCCAGTTGTATGCTGTCACTTAGGACGGGCCGTGCAAGTAGGCAGGGACTGAGTTGTGGGCAGATTAGGGCTCATCTGTCGTCTCCCTACCCCGTATCCATTACAATTAGTTTCTGGGCGCCTGTGGGACCAAAACAGTGGAACCCCCCCAGAAGTGACCCCATTTTGGAAACTGCACCCCTCTATGCACTCACCTAGGGGTGTAGTGAGCATGTTAACCCTGCAGGTGTTTTGTAGAAATTTGTGTGCACTCCATGTTGCAGAGTAAAAATGGGATTTATTTTCATAGATATGCCAATATGTGGTACCCAGCTTGTGCTACCATAACAAGACCGCTCTCTAATTATTATGCTGGGTTTCCCGGTTTTAGAAACACCCTACATGTGACCCTAATCTTTTGCCTGGACATACGACCAGGCTCCGGAGTGAAAGAGTAACATGTAAAATTGAGGCCTAATTTAGCAATTTACAAAGTATTGTTTCACAATTGCAGAGGCCCAGATGTGAAATAATAAGGAAGTGACCCCATTTTGGAAACTATACCCCTCAAGGCATTTATTAACGGGCGTAGTGAGCATTTTCACCCCACAGGTCTTTTCCATAAATGAATACCCTGCGGATGGTGCAAATTAAAAATTAATATTTTTCCCTAGATATGCCATTTCAGTGGCAAATATGTTGTGCCCAGCTTATGCCACTGGAGACACACACCCTAAAAATTATTAAAAGGGTTCTCCAGGGTATGGTGATGCCATATATGTCTAAGTAAACTGCTGTTTGGGCACGCTGTAGGGTTCAGAGCAGAGGGAGCGCCATTTGGCTTTTGGAGAGCGGATTTTGCTTGGTAGTATATTTGTTTGAGTATTGCTGGTGTTTCAGTTTATAATGTGGGGGCACATGTGAGCTGGGCAGAGTTTATAAGGGGCATAGTCAGGTGGTATAATAATGTGGGGGGTACATGTAAGCTGGGCATAGTCAAGTGGTATATAATGGGGTAAAAAAACAATAAAATAATCCATAGATGTGTGTTACGCTGTGACACAATCCTTTCTGCACAGGCCGGTGTCGCACTGATAAATGGCGTCCTTTCTTCTGCCCCTTTTGGTCCACACTCCGCACCTTTGCAGTTTGGGGAATTTTGCTGGGAAAGTGTTCTGGTATAATACGGACACCCTCACTTCCAGCAGATATGTTTGGGCTCTCCCCTTCCTGGTTCCCTAATTTTAGGGCCTTGATAAATCGCCTCTTGAAACAGAAGAAATGTTCCCCTCGGGCCGCACAACTGCATATTTTTTATTTCCTGACTTATTGGAGCCTTAACTAATTTAATATTTTCATAAACGTAGTGGTATGAGGGCTTTTTTTTGCGGGACGAGCTGTAGTTATTATTGGTACCATTTTTGGGTACATGCGACTTTTTGATCACCTTTTTTATTCTTTTTTTTGGGAGGCAAGGTGACAGAAAAAAAGCCGCAATTCTGGCACAGTTTTTTAAGGTTTTTTTTTATACAGCGTTCACCATGCGTTATAAATTACATTTTACCTTCATTCTGCGGTTCAGACCAATTCCGGCGATACCTAATTTATAGCACTTTTTTATGTTTTACAACGTTTTGCACAATAAAATTACTTTTGCAAAAAGAATGCATTTTTTCTGTCGCCATGTTGTGACAACCATAACCGTTTAACTTTTTTGTCGACGGAGCTGTATGAGGGCTTGTTTTTTGCGAGACGAGCTATAGTTTTTATAGGTACCGTTTTTGGATATGTGCGACTTTTTGATCACTTTTTATTTCAATATTTGTAGGGCTAAGTGACCAAAAAACAAACTGGTATAGTTTTTTACGGGTTTTTTTTACGCTGTTTACCACGTGCAATAAATAATATAATATTTTTATACCTCAGGTCGTAACGGTCGCGGCGATACCAAATACATGTGGTTTTATTATATTTTTCCAATAATAAAGGACTTGATAAGGGAACCGGGTGATTGTGTTTTATTTTATTACTTGAAACTTTTTTATTATGTTTTCAAACTTTGAATTATTAAACTTTTTTTTTTTTTTGACACTTTTTTTTCAAGGCCCACTAGGGGACTTGAAGGTCCAACTGTGACCTTTTTTTTCTAATACATTGCACTACCTATGTAGTGCAATGTATTAGATCTGTCAGTTATTCACTGACAGCAAGCCGATTAGGTTTTCGCCTTCTGGCGGGGCCTAATCGGCTTCCGTAATGGCAGAGCAGCAGGCCATTGTGTCTCCTGTTGCCATAGCAGCAGTCGCCAGTCCTGATTGCCTGTCAGGGCTGGCGATCTGCTAGCAACCGCTAAGATGCAGCGATCTCTTTCGATTGCTGCATCGAAGGGGTTAATGGCAGGGATCGGAGCTAGCTCCCGTTCCTGCCGTTACAGGTGGATGTCAGCTGTAACCTACAGCTGACTTCCACCGCTGATGACGCCGGATCAGCTTCCGGCGGCTACGGAAGCTGATCAGGCTCTGCCGCCGGGCGGGTCCTGACGGGCTTCTGTGCTAGGCAGACCGGGAAGACTGTATTAGGCCTCCGGTTGCCATTGCAGCCACCGGAACTTGGGCAATTTCATTGCTGGGGTCCCGATGAGCTGCAAACACCTTAAGTGCAGCGATCGTGTTTGATGGCGTATGGATATGGCAATTTGCGGGAAAGTCCATGGCTTTCCATGGCGTACCCATACGGCAAATGTCGGGAAGGGGTTAAATAACCCCTTGAACTGTCAATGGGGCATGTAATCGCAAGGGGGCGTGTAACATCGCTGTGACACTGTCTAATCCGCTATGGACAGTGTCACAGCAAGAGCTGGAGAGCGTGTGCGTGGGCACGCTCTCACTCTTCAGGTCTCGGCAGACAAGGACAAGACTGATCTCTCGCGAGTTTTGCGAGGGGGCGTGTCACTACTACGGACAGTGCAAGAGCTGGAGAGAGGAGAGTCCTTGTCTGCCGAGAGCTCTTACTGTAACACTGTCCATAGCTGATTGGACAGTGTCACAGCCATGTTACACGCCCCCTTACCATCACACGCCCCATTGACAGTTACATAGTTAGTACGACTAAAAAAAGACACATGTCCATCAAGTTCAACCAAGGGACGGGAAAAGGGAAGGAAAAATTTCTACACATAGGAGCTAATACTTTTTTGTACTAGGAAATTATCTCACCCTTTTTTGCAGCATCTCCTGTCCCTGCTGTGACCAGCTCCTGCGGTAGGCTATTCCATAGATTCACAGTTCTCACTGTAAAGAAGGCTTGTCGCCTCTGCAGCTTGAACCTTTTTTTCTCCAGACGGAGGGAGCGCCCCCTTGTTTTTTGAGGGGGTTTTACATGGAACAGGATTTCACCATATTTTTTGTATGTGCCATTAATATATTTATATAAATTAATCATGTCCCCCCTTAGTCGTCGTTTTTCAAGGCTGAATAGGTTTAATTCTTTTAATCTTTCCTCATAACTTAGATTCTCCATGCCCCTTATTAGCTTCGTTGCTCTTCTTTGTATTTTTTCCTACTCCAGGGCATCCTTTCTATGAACTGGAGCCTAGAACTGAACTGCATATTCTAGATAAGGCCTCACTAATGCTTTGTAAAGTGGTAATATTACATCCCTGTCCCGTGAGTCCATGCCTCTTTTAATACACGACAATATCTTGCTGGCCTTTGAAGCAGCTGATTGACATTGTGCTGTTATTTAGTTTATGATTTACAAGTACACCCAGATCCTTCTCAACAAGTGAATCCGCCAGTGTAGCTCCCCCTAGGACATATGATGCATGCAGGTTGTTGGTACCCAGATGCAGAACTTTACATTTATCTACATTAAACTTCATCTGCCAAGTGGACGCCCAAACACTTAGTTTGTTTAAATCTGCCTGCAATTCATGAACATCTTCCATAGACTGAACTATATTGCATAGCTTGGTGTCATCTGCAAAAATAGAAATAGTGCTATTAATCCCATCCTCTATATCATTAATAAATAAGTTGAATAATAGTGGTCCCAGCACTGAACCCTGGGGTACACCACTTATTACCGGGGACCATTCAGAGTAGGAATCATTGACCACAACTCTCTGGATACGGTCCTTGAGCCAATTCTCAATCCAATTACTAACTATATTTTCTAAACCTATAGTCCTTAATTTACCCATTAGGCGTCTATGGGGGACAGTGTCAAATGCCTTTGCAAAGTCCAAAAACACTATATCCACAGCGGCCCCTCTGTCTAGGCTTCTACTCACCTCTTCATAAAAACAGATTAGGTTAGTTTGACAACTTCTGTCCTTCGTAAAACCGTGCTGGCTGTCACTTATAATACTATTTATTGTCACATAATACTGTATATAGTCCCTCAATAGCCCCTCAAACATTTTCCCCACGATGGATGTTAAGCTTACTGGTCTATAATTTCCCGGGGAAGACCTAGAGCCCTTTTTGAAAATAGGCACCACATTTGCGCTGCGCCAGTCCCTTGGCACTATACCAGTCACTAGAGATTCTCTAAATATTATGAAAAGGGGGACAGAAATAACTGAACTAAGCTCTTTAAGAACTCTAGGGTGTAACCCATCTGGTCCCGGGGCCTTGTGCACATTTATTTTATTTAATTTAGCTTGGACCATATCTACATTCATCCAATTCAGTATATCAACTGATATATTAACAGCACTGGCACCGGCTACATCAGCTGCTCTTTCTTCTGTTGTATATACAGAGCTAAAGAACCCATTTAGTAACTCTGCCTTCTCTTGATCCCCTGTGACCAACTCCCCATTACCATTATCTAGGGGTCCTACATGTTCAGACCTTGGCTTTTTAGCATTTATATACTTGAAGAGTTTTTTGGGATTTGTTTTACTATCCTTGGCCACCTGCCTTTCATTTTGTATTTTTTGCTAATTTTATTACATTTTTACAGATTTTATTAAGCTCTTTATATTTTACAAAGGCTACAGCTGTACCCTCAGATTTGTATTTTTTAAATGCCCTTTTTTTGTCATGTATTGCCCCTTTCACAGAAGGTGTAAGCCATGTGGGGTTTAATTTGAGTCGTTTATACTTGTTACCTATAGGAATAAATTTTGCACTATAATAACTCAAAGTAGATTTGAAAATCTCCCATTTATCATTTGTTCCATTATTTGACATTAGTTCTTCCCAGTCCATATCCTGAATTGCAGCCCTCATCCTGGGGAAATTGGCCTTCTTAAAATTAAATGTTTTTGCCCTCCCAGCCTGCGTTTGTTTTTTACAGTATAGGTAAGATGTAACTATATTATGATCACTGTTACCGAGGTTTTCACGAACATTGACATTCCCAACAAGATCTGCATTATTAGAAATGGCCAGATCCAACAGAGCTTCACCTCTAGTCGGGTCTTCCACAAACTGGCCCATAAAATTTTCCTGCAACAGGTTGAGGAAATGTCTCCCCTTTGCAGTTGAAGCCGAACCATGACACCAATTAATATCCCGGAAATTAAAATCTCCCATTATCACTTCAGTACCCACCTGTGCAGCCCGCTCCATCTGTTTATATAGCTGAACTTCCATCTCCTCAGTTATATTGAGGGGTCTATAGATTACACCAAAAGTAATTTTTTCAGTGTTTACCTCCCTTTCTAGTTCCACCCACAAGGTTTCAAGCTCCTCACAATCTTCACCCTCTAATGTCTCTTTCACACTCGCCTTCATATCGCTTCTCACATACAGACATACACCACCACCTTTCCTATTTGTCCTGTCTTTCCGAAACAGTGTAAAACCCTGTAGATTTACAGCCCAGTCATGTGAAGAGTCCAGCCATGTTTCAGCAACACCAGCTATATCTATATTTTCTTCCAGTATCAAGGCCTCCAGCTCCCCCATTTTGCTTGCTAGACTTCTGGCATTTGTGAACATACACTTTAACTTGCCTTTCAGTTTTTCACTTTTATTATCAGAAATGTGATTTGACATTATTTGGGCTTTTTTATTTTCACTGCTGTTTTGTAACGAAAGGATCTCCTTATCTTGTTGCCTAGTCCTCTCCCCACAGTCTGTTTCTCCCCCCACCAATATAGTCTGACCCATCTCTAACCTAACTACCCCTTTATTTTCTACATTGAGCTCCCTCCTCAGCCCTAGTTTAAATACTCCACCACCCCAGCTAGAATTCTCTCCCCCAGCACAGCGGACCCCTTCCATTTAGGTGCAAATCATCTGCAGAATACAGTTTGTACCCCAATGAAAAGTCAGCCCAGTGCTCTAGGAACTCCCTGAGCTCCCGCTGTCTTTCCTGTGATGCGCATGGCACAGGCCGTATTCCTGAGAATACAACCTTGGAGGTCCTTCCCTTCAGCTTGTAGCCTAGTTCTTTAAAATTATTCTTAAGGCTCCTCCACCTACCATTTATTCTGTCGTTGGTACCGACCTGGACCACGACAGCTGGATCATCACCAGCCCCTCCCAGCAATTTGTCCACCCGTTCCACCACATGCCGAACCCTGGCACCAGGGAGACGGCAAACCATTCGGTTGAGGTGGTCTTGGCGACAAATTATTCTATCCGTCTTCCTAATTATAGAATCCCCTACTACTATCAATTGTCTTGGCTTACCTGCATTACCATCCCGCCGACTACTAGCTGGGCTGTTCTCCCGGCTGTTAGGGAGATCAGTATCCACTAGGGCTGCCATTTCTGAGACTGACACCCTCGCATCATCACCCAACTTGGCAATTTTGCTTGGAATGTCAGAAACCGGATTGGCCTTCATTTTCTTTGACCCCTTTCTACTGCCCCTAACTACATTGACCCAGCTACTTACCTGATCTTGCTCACCCATGTCTTCACCCTCCAGTTCTAATCTGCGAGCTGCAGTTTGTTACCATTTTGGGGTACATAAGACTTTTTTTGATCACTTTTTATTAATTTTTTTTTTGGGGGAAGCGAGGTTCGCAAAATACAGCAATTCTGACGCTTTTCATTCTTTTCTTTTGGTGTTCACCGTGCAGGTCAAATACATCTATATTTTAGTAGTTTGGACTTTTATAAGTGTGACGATACCAGTTATGTTTCTTTATTTTTACATTACTTTATTTAAGACTTCCTAGAGGACTTGAACAAGCGATTGTTTGATCTAGGGTTGCACGATGCATCGAAACTTCGATACTGTTTTGATACCATGCACCCTCAAACGGTTCAATACCGTTATTTCATGTATTTCGATACTAAGCTGTGCGGCAGCATAGCTTAGTATAGTAACACATGAATGTATGAGAACGGAGCTGCGGGTGTGTGATACAGCCATTGCCCCGCTCCTGAGAAGTGCGTGTGTGGTCAGCATGAGGGGATGCGACCAGCGCACCACTAATTAGCGGCAGCACTGAAGACAGAACATTGTGGGCGCACTACAAAGCACCCCCATGTTCTGTCTTCAGTGCCTGTGCCGCCGCTCATTAGTGCTGCGCCGCCCGCATCACCTTATGCTGGCCGCGCGCGCACTTGTTGTCAGGAACGGGGCAATGGCTGTATTACACAGCCACACCCCCGCATTATAACTGCAGAGAATCCTCTCATCTCCGCCATTATTCCCCTGAATGCTGTGATCAATCACCACAGCAGCATTCAGGGGAAAATGAGAAGGGGGGATGCCCTTTGGATCGCGTCACAGGGAATTCCTGTGACACGATCGAGGGACATACCATATATGGGCAGACAGCCCAGGGTCCATCAAAGGACCCCAGGGCTGTCTGATCATATTTCCTGTTAGGGCATACTTGAGGTGTAGCTAAACGTTCGACAAACTTCTGACATGTCATAGTGACATGTCAGAAGTTTGGATTGGTGGGGGTCCGAGCACTGAGACCCCCACCAATCTCTAGAACGAAGTAGCTGAAGTGCTCGTGTGAACGCTCAACTGCTTCGTTTCTGTTTGGCTTTTTCCGGAAAGCCGATCTAACGGAGTACGGGCTCATAGACTTTCTATTGAGTCCGTACACCGATACATTTATTTCCGTAAAAAGCCGAACAGACACGAAGCGGCTGAGCGCTCACACGAGTGCTTCAGCTGCTTCGTTCTAGCGATTGGTGGGGGTCTCAGTGCTCGGACCCCCACCAATCCAAACTTCTGACATATCACTATGACATGTCAGAAGTTTGTCGAACGTTTAGCTACACTTTAAGCATGTCCTAACAACTGCCTGTGTACAATCAGTATATAGATATATATATATACCAGTACGTTACAATTTAAAAATAAAAAAGTAAAGTAATGTGAAATAAAAAAAACACACACGCATTACAATAAACATTAAAATAAGTCTCAATACATAAAATATACACATGATGGGGTTAATTACTATTAATGTGAGGCACATGGAGGATCAAATTCATCGCATCACGCGCCTCACATCAGAAAATGGAAGAACTTGTTTTTAATTATTATTGTTGGCAAAAGTACCGTTTTGGTATTGAAATTGATATCGGTATCGAAGTCCAAATTCTGGTATCGTGACAACCCTAGTTTGATCGCTGGCACCATTCAATGCAATACTTATGTATTGCAGTAAATTGTATTTTTTACCAGCCCCTATTAAACCCAGGTCTTAATAGGAACAAAAAGAAGTAAGGCCGGATTCACACGAGCGTGTTCAATCCGTGATATACGGTCCGCAGGTTGGCCTCATTTCCCGGACTGAGCACACTGCAGGGAGCTGGGCTCTTATCTTCATCGTTATCTATGACGCTAGGAGTCCCTGCCTCTTTGGAACTACTGTCCCGTACTGAAAACATGTTTTCTGTACGTGACAGTTTTCCCGCAGCGAGGCAGCGACTTCTAGCGTCATAGATAACGATGAAGATAACAGCCCAGCTCCCTGCAGTGCGCTCAGTCCGGGAAATGAGGCCGACCTGCGGACCATATATCACGGACTGAACACGCTCGTGTGAATTCGGCCTAAGACATGGGGCACCAGGCTGCTATGGCAACCCACGGGTGGTGGGAAATTGGCTGACGGCGGCGCCCCTTTTTTCCTAACTGCTCAGATGCCGCAGTTGCTATTGACCGTGGCATCAAAGTGGTTAAACGGCCGTGACCATGAAGTAATACCTGCCGAGTATGGAGAGGGCCAAGCCCGTGAGCCGGCTCCATACAGTCCCTTCCAGACTATGACGTAACTATTTGCATCCCTACTTATTTATTTTTTAAGACGTATGTCTTTCAGATATTCTCATACAATTGCGTTCTATCTATAATTTCAGAATTAAATTGTTTGCCATAAATGTGTCGACTACTGAAACTTGGCACAACTTATACTTACATTTTATAAAGGTCTTTTATGGATGAAGGGTATGGCTTTTAGTCAGACACTTGAACTGTCGTGCAATTTTTGAAGGTAGTCATGGCTGTAGACTATTAGGTTCTGTATGACTTTTATGTTTTTCAGGCTGTCTGTATTTGGAAATAAACTATAAATGGCCAAAAGTATGTGGACACCTGACCGTCACACTTATATGAGCTTGTTGGACATCCCATACCAAAAACATGGGTGTTAATATGTATTTGGCTCCATTTTGCAGCTCTAACAGCCTCCACTCTTCTGGTAAGGCTTTCCACACGATTTGGAATTTTTGCCCATTCATCCAGAAGATCATTAGTGTGGTCAGATACTGATGTTGGAGGAGGAGGCCTGGCTCACAAGCTCCGATATAGTTTATCCTAAAGGTGTTGGATGGGGTTGAGGTCAGGACTCTGTGTGACTCCGAGTCATGCTGGAACAGAAAACCACCAAACCCCAAACTGTTCCCTCAAAGTTGGAAGCTACAATTATGTAAGGCATCTGCATCAAGGCTTTCTGTTCTGCTCCGTCAGAAAAACCGGAGCCGATGAATCTATCGCATTCAGTGGTGGTGTCCGTCGTTATGCAGAAAAATAGCGCAGTATGCAGCGTTATTTTTTTGGCAAAAACCATAGAATCTGCAACGGAGGCTCTGACGCAGATGTGAACGGAGCCTAAAATGTCTGTATGCTGTAGGCCCCTCAGGCTAAGGGCCCCACCCTGAAAAACAGCCCCAGGCCATTATCTCTCCTCTAACATATGTTACAGTAGGCACGATACATTCCAGTAGGTAGCAGCTGACTCTTGGCATTGTGCATGGTGATGTCCGGCTTGTGAGCAGCGACCATGGAAACCCATTTCATGAATCTCCGGATGCACAGTTCTGGTGTTGATGTCACTTTCAGAGGCAGTGTGGATCTCTGTAGAGAGATCTAACCGAGAATAGCCAATCTCTATGCGCCACGCGCCTCAGCACTCTGCGGCCCCGCTCTGTGAGTTAGTGTGGTCATCCGCTACGTGGCTGAGCTGTTACTCCTAGATGTTTCCTCTTCATAATAACAACATTTACAGGAGAACAGGGCAAGTATTTCACAAACTAGCTTGTGGCAAAGGTGGCATCCTATGACCATGCCACCAGTCTTCAGTACGATCCATACTAATGTCCAAATCCATTTGGTCATATAGTGTGTGGGATGCACTCACTTTTCCCTGTTTTTGTCAGGTGTATATTAAAAGCTTGATGCAAGTTTTCTGGCATGGGAAAGTCGCATATTTTGATGCATGCCATGTTTTCTCTAAAATGTGCAACTTTTTACTTTTTTCACCATTTTCCGAAAGCGGTGAGAAAAGGAGTGGGTTTAGCGGTAGGGGGCGGTGCCAGAAACTGGTGTAAGTTGTGGCGCATATCATGTACTCGTAGCGCACGTGCAGCCAAAGATGTGGGAAGTTTCTAAAGAGGTGTACAAATTTTACGCGTTTACCGCCGACCTAGACTAATTGATGTTTTAAATGCCTGTCTTAACCTATTCCCCCTTCTGTTTTTAGAAATTCTGTCCCGTTGTGTTTTAGCTTGAAGCACCGCTCCCTGGTTAAACAGGTCTCTTCCTTGGTCAGCCCCTCCGCTGTCGTCCCGAATATGCCCGCTGATGGAGTAGTACGCGAAGCACCCTTCATTAAATACTTCTATCTGCGCTATCATGCCTGGAAACTAGCGCAGACGCAGTGCATTAAAATGGGAGGCACTGATGGACTGGGGCCATCACAAACCCCTCTATCAGCTTCCATTATCAGGACGAGCGCAGAGTGGGTGCCCATAGAGTAGACCTGGATAACCAGGGGGGGGGGGGGGCGCTTCAAGATTAAATAAAATTGCGCAGAACTTGTAAACACAGTATATTAGCAAGTTCCATATATCCCCCTTATCCACTGTAACATTATATATAAAGAGGTCAACCCCATTAACTCTATCCAGGAGTTGTCGCTACAGAAATTGGCACCTAAAATGTAGCGTATTTAGTAAATCACTGCCTACTGATGTCGTGATATAGTAGTACCCAGTCTCTGATGGCCTAGTCATTGAGTGGTCGTACCTGGTGTTCCAGTGACTGTAGGGGAAGTTTGTCTGGGACCGTGCTTTGTTTCTTTAAACTATAAGGCCCAGACGTAGCGTTATTGCTGCAGTATTTTCGTCCGGATTTGCGGGTGGAAATTAGTTTTAACGGTAATTTTAAAAATCTCATTCACACGTTGCTGGAAATTTCCATGCAGAATTGACCTGACAGCAAGTCTTGTGATTTTTGCTGCATAAAAGCTACAAATTTGCAGAAAAAAAATCGTAAGACCACTTTAAAAAAAAGATACTCTCATCTCCTGGGGCTCCCATAGCGACCTCTCACTCCTCCCTGGTCTGGTCTGAGTGCTGCTGGCCTCCTGGTATGACGTTTCATCCCATGCGCTGCTGCAGCCAATCACAGGCTGCAACGATCACATGGAGAAAACGTCATCCCCGGAGGTCGGCAGCACTGACACCAGTCATTCACTTGAATGGGAGAAGGCTGTAATACTGTGAACCTCTACAAGTGTGTTGGCCATTCACAGTACGAGCAGATAAGAAATGAAGTGAAAGCAGCGCTCGCACAAGCGCTGCGGCCCCTTAAAAACAGCTGATCGGCAGGGGCGCTGGGAGTCGGTCCTCCACCGATCATATATTGTTAGGATCTAAGCCATCAATTTTTAGGACTGGACAACCACTTTGATTGTTATGTCAATTTTTTTTGTCCCCCTCGGGGACTTGAACAAGAGATTGTTTGATCACTGGTACAATACACTGCAATACTTGAGCAGCGTCCACAGCGCTATGTGCCATCACTGCGGTTATTTAGCCATTTATTGTTGGACCGGTTTTGATAAGTGAGATATGAGGACAGTGTAGGACTAGAGCTGCTGTGTTTTGGACTTGTAACTTCCAAATTCCTGATGATAACCTAGTTATAAATTTAAGAGGAAATGTAGTATTACATGGCAGCTATGCAGATGAATGGCACGAGTCCGCCATGTCAGCAGCTGTCTGCATTGGCTTATAGAGAGGAGTCAGGTATAGGGGCCTTCATGACATCTATTTGCCCTAATGGGTCATATGGACAGGGGCTGCCGTGATGCCCATGAAAAAATAAATTTCGTGTTTTTTACG
The DNA here is from genome assembly GCF_050947455.1 of Rhinoderma darwinii. Lineage (NCBI taxonomy): Eukaryota > Metazoa > Chordata > Amphibia > Anura > Rhinodermatidae > Rhinoderma > Rhinoderma darwinii. The sequence goes on from NC_134690.1 coordinate 28,907,821, forward strand.
TACACTAAATGGCCTTTTATATAAGGCTATAATCACACTGCTTATTTTCAGGTTTATAAAATGCTTGTATTACGCTCCGAAATACACTTCAAATACACCTGCATACAGTCTGCCATTGTTTTCAATTGGAAATCTAATGTGTAGTTCATCCGAGGTGTAATTATTCGCTGCTGTATTTAAAAAAAAAAAAAAAAAGCGACAGCACTTCTTGACGCGTTTTACAACCTGATTTGCTAAGACCCAAGGCTGTCTGATTACAGCGAGCCAAGGTTTCCTTTCTGATATTAAAGAAAACCTTTCAATCTTCCAATTAAATGGCCCAGTTAGTAGTGAGCTTTATCTGATCTCCACTGTTAAAGGGCTTTTCCACTTTGGACAATCTCTACTTGTTAGAAGGGTCCCTTGTCATTGAACTGATAACAAAGTGTCTCCCAGCTGGCACCCCCAGTGATCAGCTGTAATCAGAGGGAAAACTGTTAGTAAGTGTTCAATTTCCCTGCAGCGCCACCACAGGGGAAATGAGGCATTACACATTTCCCATTCATATCAATGTGTTGTCTGTATAATACAGGACAGGTCCTCCAGAGCGAGAGACACTCTTTGTAACCACTCTCCGCTCTGGCCAAGAGTTGCGAATCCTGAATAGAGGAACCCCCTTTCTAATAACTCAGAATTCCCTAATAGAGTATAGGAAAATGGGGTTTCTAAACTAGACAACCCCTTTAAGAATTAAGTATGATAATATGTGACTGCTGAACGTCTGTATAAGGGCCATTTCACGTCAGCGCTGGCTTCCGTTCATGGGTTCCATTTCAGATTTCCGTCAGGGGAACCCATGAACGGAAGGCAAAACGGAAACCATAGATTCCGTTTTCATTACCATTGATTTCAATGGTAATGCTTCTGTTGCAAATGGTTTCCGTTTCTCTTTGTTTCATAAGGTTTCCATTTTTTTAGCTGAATAAATAGCGCAGTAACTGTTCTACTTGTTTTTTTCTAAAAAACTGAAACCTTGCAGAAGGAGACAAACGGAAACCATTTTCAAAATTTCTGTTTGGCTTTTCGTTCATGGGTTCCTGTGACATAAAAGGTCTGACGGAACCCTGACGCAGATGTGAACAGGCCCTAAGAATCCAGAACTTTATAATATTGAGTATGCAGGAAGCTCCTAAGCTCCCTCTAGTGGTGGCTGCAGTTAATCAACATGTTATCTTTTACATATATCTCGGTGCTGGGGATCCGGAGCTCTGTTCAGGAAAACAGCACTTTGGCCGCTATAAAGATATATTTAGAAATTAACCAGCACAGGATTATGAACTTATTTTGTTATACTTCCTCTAGAACTATTGTCCCGGGACGCTTCTGAGTCTCTGGAGAGTCTGATTCTTCACTTCAATGAGAAATTGATTCTACTTAAGGATGAAACAATTTCCGATGACGCTGCGAAAGAAGGTACCTAATATAAGGTGGACACGCGCCACTATTAAGACATCCGCATCCTCATAATTTTGCTGTATTACTTATGGGATTTCTAGCTTATAAGCGTGACACTAACGTTCAAGGGATCTTCCTGGACTTAAAAAGAAAAATTGTAATGATCCCAGAAAACACCTTTTATAATTTGCTGTATCTCTGTACTTTTTGTCATATTACAATTTTTTTGAAAAGTTTAGGGAGCTCGTTTAATTTATATCAATTTTTATTTTGGCAACAAAAGCAGTTCTGCTGCAGCTTTAATAATAATAATTTTTTTTTACACCATACACCGATCATCATAAATAATATTATACATTTGTTGTACAGGTTGTTGCGGTCGTGGCGATACCAAATATGTCTATTTCGTGTTTTGGGACTTCTATTTTAAAAAGTTTATTTATTGTGGTTTTTTGCATTTTTTTTTTTTTATTTAACAATTTTTTTTACATAAATGTAACTTTTTTATTTTTATTTTTATTTTTTTTAATCCCATAAAGGGATTTTTCATTTTTATTTTTTAACTAATGTACTGGCATATATCTATATGCCAGTACATTAGCCTGTGTACTGATTGTACACAGGCAGTTGTTAGGGCATACCTCAGTATGCCCAATACAACAGGAAATATGGTCAGGCAGCCCTGGGTTCCTTCAATGGACCCTGGGCTGTCTGGCCACACAAGTTGTCACGATGGGTACGTGGACCCATTGGGCCGTACCGCCGTAGCGGGATAGCAGCCGGCCAACAGGATACCAAGTCACAGTCTATAGTACGAATAAGGGTACCTGTGGTAACTTCAGACAGTAGCGATGGTAGTCTTGGATGGGACCTTGGCAGCAGGCAGACAGCAGGCGCGGTGTAACACGGAAGGCGTAGTATATAGCAGAATACGACTCCAGGAACAAGGAAGCACAGGATACAGGTAGCAGGAACGGGAACACTGGGAATTGGAAAACACTAAGGGACCACTTGCAAAGACTAACATCGGTAACACAACAACGCTCAGGCAATCAAGGAAGGGGCAGGGCCCTTCTTATAGTCCAGGGTGATCATGGGCTAATTTGGTATACAATTCATACAATTCAGGTGCGCACGCTGGCCCTTTAAGACCGACATGCGCACCCTACGAGACACAGCAGAGTGAAGCGTAAGTGAGCGCTGGCGTCTCCTGAGAAAGAGATGGGGGCCAGCGCTCACTGATCCATGGCTGCGGCCGTCAGGGGGTGAGTAATCCCGACGGTCCGCGGCCATGGGTGTCACACAAGTTATGGGCTTTGATCATGTCACAGGGATTTTCTGTGACTCAATCAAAAGGCGGCCCCCCCTCCCCTTATTTACTTTGAACGCCGTGATCAGCTTTGATCGCAGCATTCAATGGGTTAACGTCAAAGAGAGAAAAGGTTTCTCTTCTCTCTGCAGGTAAGAGCGGGGCTGCGGCTGTGTATTACAGCTGTTGCCCCGATCGCGAACGAACACGGCTGTCACACAGGACGAGAATGCTCATCCTAATGCGCGAAGCACCCGCCGCTCAGGACGAGCATTCTCGTCCTGTGTCGGCAACCAGTTAAGGTCCTTTTACACATGCCAATTATCGGGCAAACAATCGTTCATATAACGCTGGTTGACGATAATTGCCCTGTATAAACAGGGCAGCGATCAGCAGATGAACAAGCAAACGCTCGTTCATCAGCTGATCGTATAGTTTTTAAAAAGTTAAATATTATCTTTGTCGGCAGCACATACGTAAAAGGGGAGACGCGCTGCCGACATGATAATAATGCATAGGGAGAAGCGATCGGAGTAAGGAGCGCTCGTCCCTATACTAGCTCCTTGTGAAAGGCGCAAACGAGCGCCGATCAACGAGCTGTCTCATTGATCGGCGCTCGTTTACACAGTCCAGGACGGGCCGTGTCAAAGGGCCTTTACGGAATTCAGTCTCACATACATGGAAACGAAGAAACTGTAGCTGCGTACCCTTCCTCCGTGTCTTATTTTTTATTTTTTTTACAGCAGGAGGATTTTTTTGGTGGTTTAAAAGGTTTCTGCAGGCAGGGAAAGGAGAACTACATGCTGCTGGAGAAAAGTCCCTTTCCCCTAATAACCTATGACAAAGTTTCACATTTCAAAGTTCATGTACTACTGAACAAACTTATCTTGATAGGTATGCTTTAAAGGAGTTTTACAAAAAAACAAAACGCTCTGCTCTCAACTGAGAGTTTGTTACAGTTGTTTCGGGTCAACACTGTTTCGGGATAACCCTTTAACATTGTGGTGGGTAGCAGTGCTCTATGTAGCGTGCTGTCTGGTTTTAACAGAAGGTATGGTAGCAGGTGTATACGGCCACTATATTTCCTCCATTCCAATATGCAGAATGCCCTATAAGGGCTTTTGCGCAGATAATTTGCAGATTTTACCCATATAAATTTGAATAGAGAAGTCTGCACCTATATTGGCCGTTATCTATTGGATTAATCCCAGTAACAACCAGTATCACTTAGGCGGGATTCACACGACCGGGTCGGGTCCGAGCCCGAGTGCCGGCCGGTAAAATCGGCCATTCTGCCCGGCCGGTTTGCATAAAGTTATGCATCCGTGCCGGGCAGATCCGGACAGTGACATCAGCGGCAGCTCCTGAAGGGGAATCCCCATGTGTTCGGGGATTCCGCTTCAGGAGTTTCCCCTGATGTCACTGCCCAGATATGGACAGAGACATCAAGCGCTCTGTCCAGGAGCGGAATCCCCGAACACACGGGGATTCCGCTCCTTCAAGGAGCTAAAGTGCGGCTAGCACATAGCAGAGCGGGGAGATACCTCCCTGCTCTGCTATAGTGGCGTCGCTGCAGTAGTAGCAGCAGCAGCTGCTGCTACTAGCGGCGCCATCTAAGGTGTCGCCGAGCCAGGGTGCTTTTAACAAGCAGGGGAAGGGAGCCAGCGCAGCGCTCCCTCCACATGCTGTACACCCCGGCCCTGCAACACAGTGTGCAGCGATGCCATTCGTCAGAATGGCATCAACTCCTCCTCCTCACATGCACTCTGCGCTGTGAGGAGGAGGAGATAGAGCGCAAGCGCCGGGAAACCCGGCCATCACTCGGAACACATTCCGGTGATGGCCGTGTAATACCCGGCCCCATAGACTTCTATGGGAGCCGGGCGGCCGGGTGCCCGGGCAAAGATAGAGCATGTCCTATTTTTTGACGGCCGGATTTTCCGGCCGTCAAAAAATCGGTCGTGTGAATAGCCCCATTAGGGGTCTATCATTCCTAATGCAGCCGGGTGCCGGCCGATTTATGAACGGCCGGCACCCGGACGGGAAACCCTGCCGTGTGAATGAGGCCTTACTGCTCCTAACTCCTGGGTCTTCTTCAGCTGAAGTGTACCCTGGAGCAAGGAGCAGTACGTAAATAGAGGTGTCTGGTGCCTTATTCTTCGTTTACTTCTGCGTTGGAGGCTTCGTTAGGGGCCTCCGTCGCAGATTCGCCTGACATTACCAGAGCCGCACGCTATGCGGTAAAACGACGGACGGAACCGTTGCATTAGTTTTTCCCTTGTTCTGCTCCTCTGACGGAGCAGAACAATGGAACGCACTGACGCAGGTGTAAAGGCCTAAATGTAATGATTTTTTTATTATTTCTGGGTCTCGTCTGTGGTCTGGCTTAATTTTGGGGTCTAAATTTATTTGGGGATCTGGTCTGAGGTCTGAATTAGTTTTGTGCTCTAATCTGAAGTCTAGATTAATTTGGGGTCTGATTTTAAATTTAGGGCCTTGTTTGTGGTCTGGATTAATTTTAGGGGTCTGGTGACCGCTTCACTATTCTACAACACACAGGAGAGCTGACATCTCCTCTGTACTACGCCACACAGGAGAGCTGACAGCTCCTCTACACCACACAGGAGAGCTGACCGCTCCTCTATACTACACCACACAGGAGAGCTGACCGCTCCTCTATACTACACCACACAGGAGAGCTGACATCTCCTCTGTACTACACCACACAGGAAAGCTGACCGCTCCTCTATACTACACCACACAGGAGAGTTGACCGCTCCTCTATACTACACCACACAGGAGAGCTGACCGCTCCTCTATACTACACCACACAGGAGAATAGAGAGCTCCTCTATACTACACCACACAGGAGAGCTGATAGCTCCTCTATACTACACCACACAGGAGAGCTGATAGCTCCTCTATACTACACCACACAGGAGAGCTGACAGCTCCTCCATACTACACCACACAGGAGAGCTGACCGCTCCTCTATACAACACCACACAGGAGAGCTGACCGCTCCTCTATACAACACCACACAGGAGAGCGGACCGCTCCTCTATACAACACCACACAGGAGAGCGGACCGCTCCTCTATACAACACCACACAGGAGAACTGACCGATCCTCTATACTACACCACACAGGAGAGCTGACAGCTCCTCTATACTACACCACACAGGAGAGCTGACAGCTCCTCTATACTACACCACACAGGAGAACTGACTGATCCTCTATACTACACCACACAGGAGAACTGACTGGTCCTCTATACTACACCACACAGGAGAGCTGACAGCTCCTCTACACTACACCACACAGGTGAGCTGACCGCTCTTCTATACAACACCACACAGGAGAGCGGACAGATCCTCTATACTTCACTACACAGGAGAGCTGACAGGTCCTCTATACTACACCACACAGGAGAGCTGACAGCTCCTCTATACTACACCACACAGGAGAGCTGACAGCTCCTCTATACAACACCACACAGGAGAGCTGACAGCTCCTCTATACTACACCACACAGGAGAGCTGACAGCTCCTCTATACTACACCACACAGGAGAGCTGACAGATCCTCTATACTACACCACACAGGAAAGCTGACAGCTCCTCTATACTACACCACACAGGAGAGCTGACAGATCCTCTATACAACACCACACAGGAGAGCTGAAATATCCTCTATACTACACCACACAGGAGAGCTGATAGCTCCTCTATACTACACCACACAGGAGAGCTGACAGATCCTCTATACAACACCACACAGGAGAGCTAATAACTCCTCTATACTACACCACACAGGAGAGCTGACAGCTCCTCTATACTACACCACACAGGAGAGCTGACAGCTCCTCTATACAACACCACACAGGAGAGCGGACAGATCCTCTTTACTACACCACACAGGAGAACTGACAGATCCTCTATACTACACCACACAGCAGAGCTGACAGCTCCTCTATACTACAACACACAGGAGAGCTGAGAGGTCCTCTATACTACACCACACAGGAGAGCTGACAGCTCCTCTATACTACACCACACAGGAGAACTGACAGATCCTCTATACTACACCACACAGGAAAGCTGACCGCTCCTCTATACTACACCACACAGGAAAGCTGACCGCTCCTCTATACTACACCACACAGGAGATCTGACAGCTCCTCTATACAACACCACACAGGAGGGCGGACAGATCCTCTATACTACACCACACAGGAGAGCTGACAGATCCTCTATACTACAGCACACAGGAGAGCTGACATCCTCTATACTACACCACACAGGAGAGCTGACAGCTCCTCTATACAACACCACACAGGAGAGCGGACAGATCCTCTATACTACACCACACAGGAGAACTGACAAGTCCTCTATACTACACCACACAGGAGAGCTGACAGATCCTCTATACTACACCACACAGGAGAGCTGACAGCTCCTCTATACAACACCACACACGAGAGCGGACAGATCCTCTATACTACACCACACAGGAGAACTGACAGGTCCTCTATACTACACCACACAGGAGAGCTGACAGGTCCTCTATACTACACCACACAGGAGAGCAGACAGCTCCTCTATACTACACCACACAGGAGACTAGAGAGCTCCTCTATACTACACCACACAGGAGAGCTGATAGCTCCTCTATACTACACCACACAGGAGAGCTGACAGCTCCTCTATACTACACCACACAGGAGAGCGGACAGATCCTCTATACAACACCACACAGGAGAGCGGACAGATCCTCTATACTACACCACACAGGAGAGCTGACAGCTCCTCTATACAACACCACACAGGAGAGCGGACAGATCCTCTATACTACACCACACAGGAGAGCTGACAGCTCCTCTATACAACACCACACAGGAGAGAGGACAGATCCTCTATACTACACCACACAGGAGAGCTGACAGATCCTCTATACTACACCACACAGGAAAGCTGACAGCTCCTCTATACTACACCACACAGTAGAGCTGACAGGTCCTCTATACTACACCACACAGGAGAGCTGACAGCTCCTCTATACAACACCACACAGGAGAGCGGACAGATCCTCTATACTACACCACACAGGAAAACTGACAGCTCCTCTACACTACACCACACAGGTGAGCTGACCGCTCCTCTATACAACACCACACAGGAGAGCGGACAGATCCTCTATACTACACCACACAGGAGAGCTGACAGATCCTCTATACTACACCACACAGGAAAGCTGACAGCTCCTCTATACTACACCACACAGTAGAGCTGACAGATCCTCTATACTACACCACACAGGAGAGCTGACAGGTCCTCTATACTACACCACACAGGAGAGTGGACAGATCCTCTATACTACACCACACAGGAGAACTGACAGGTCCTCTATACTACACCACACAGGAGAACTGACAGGTCCTCTATACTACACCACACAGGAGAGCTGACAGCTCCTCTATACTACACCACACAGGAGAGCTGACAGCTCCTCTATACTACACCACACAGGAGAACTAACAGCTCCTCTATACTACACCACACAGGAGAGCTGACCGATCCTCTATACTACACCACGCAGGAGAGCTGACATATCCTCTATACTACACCACACAGGAGAACTGACAGATCCTCTATACTACACCACGCAGGAAAGCTGACAGATCCTCTATACTACACCACGCAGGAGAGCTGACATATCCTCTATACTACACCACACAGGAGAGGTGACAGCTCCTCTATACTACACCACACAGGAGAGCTGACAGCTTCTCTATACTACACCACACAGGAGAGCTGACAGCTCCTCTATACTACTCCACACAGGAGAGCTGAAAGCTCCTCTATACTACACCACACAGGAGAGCTGACAGATCCTCTATACTACACCACACAGGAGAACTGAGTGGTGATATATTTAGAGATATTTTAAACTTTTCTATATGCAGTGATTAAAAGATATATGTTTTCATGATTCTGCCTATCAAACGAGTCCCAGCGCTAGGGAGGTCACTTAAAACCATGTACACCCATTCCTTTGTATTACTTCTTAGTATCTTAATTTCCAAGATAAAGAAAATTGATTGTGTTATGCAAATTAGCCTGCAAGTGCTCCGAGGGCAGTATCAAGCCTGGCAAGCTCTTCTGGTCGCGCTATGTAACCTGCCCAACTCCTCCCCCTCGCTCATGATTGACGGTTCCAGGTTATGTAGACATCACTGTTTCTTCCCTAAAATATGTTCGTTTTGGGCCTGCATATTCGCGGTCCGTGTACCGCGCATGTTTTTTCCAAAAATGAATAGTGGGAGATTTCAGGGAAGGTTGCGGTGACATCGACACAGCCTGGCGACTTCAATCCTTAGCGAGGGTCAGGAGTTAGGCAGGGTTACATGTCAAGACCAGGAGCACTTGCCGGGATTGAGACTGCTTACTTGGCACTTCCAACATTACTTACTTAACGCTAGAAAGTTCATTTGCTCCGCAAAGACGATGCTTGGATGTCATACAAAGGTTTGTTTACACATGTTTTTGACTCGTTTGCTAGGCAAAATGGTGATGTCAGAATCACTTTGTGTTATTGTGAGTTTCTAGTCGGCGTTGGATGGTTTTTGAAGGGGTTGTCTACTTTAGATTGCACGTACTGAAAGCCCCCCAAACCTGGCTGACAGAAAGGGCATGCTATATGTAAAGAACTAAATCCCTCTCGTAGAGGGATCATATGGCTACATTTACGGCACATTAGGTTAACTTTCCAAAGATAAATAAATTCCCTTTTGTTGTGAAATGTATACTACTGTAACAAAGTGTAAATAAACGTGTAAACAACTTTTGACATGTCATAGGTTTTGTTGGGATGGGGTTCGAGCACTGAGACCTCCACCGATCATTAAAATGATGCTTCAGAAGCGATTGGTTGAGGGCTTTGCCGCTACATTTCTGATCGGTTTTCCTCTGAGCTGTGTACGGTCTTAATAGATAGTCTAGGAGTCCATACACCACTGGCTCGGCTTTCCAAGGAAAGCAGATTAGAAACGAGATGTCACAGTGCTCACGCGAGCTCTTCTGTCGCTTCGTTTTAGCGCTCGGACCCCCACAAATCAAAACTTCTGACATGTCACTATGACATGTCAAACGTTTTTTAAAAGTTTAGTTACATTTTAATATTATTTTGGCCCATACTTATTCCATTTATTTTTATCTGTTTGTCATTTGTCTTGTCTTTTACAATGTGTATTGTTTGTTTTCTTTTGGTTTGTTTTTTTATAGAACATACATCTTTACAAATAACATCTATCATTCATGCAGAAAGTGATATAATTGAGGAAACTATTGTTCCGGGAGCTGCGACTACAGAAGCGTTTGAAGATTCTACAAAAAGTAAAAATTGTCTATTAAATAGTTAATTTACAAAAAAATAACATTACATAAAAATGGATTGAGCAGCAAGACGTGAACCCCCCCGTTCATGCCAGTAAAACAAAATCACGATCGCCTACAGCTTTTTTTAAAAGAAGTTCTTCATGTACATTTTTTATTATATAACAAATGTTACTAATCTATACATGTCTTATTTGTGGTTCAGTGAATGGGTCATGAATCATACTATATTTTTCAGACCAGATAAAAGGATGCATTGCAGACACCGCTTTTAAATAGTCCTTGACTGACCCTCACGTTATAGGAACCCATTTGTTCGGCAACAGCCTTGAGATAATTTCTGGGCCGACAGGGAGCAAAAGCGCCCTTCTTCCCCAAACTAGACTGAAACGTTCAGACCAAAGTTATAGGTCAGCCCCCTTTTGGTCCTTTTGGCGGTTTTCTTCCATGCAGAGAGATAGTCTTTCTCGCAGTAAAAAAGGAGACCATTCTTCAAGTTTGGCAACCCCAGGCCCTACCAGGTTTCACTTCTTACTAGGCAGCAGTTTCCAAGTCCTCCTCTGTCTGGAGAGGTGCTCCCACCTGAGTTTCCCACTTGGATGGGAAGCAGCCTCCTTCTCTTTTTGGACGTTTTGGCTATTCGTGGTGGATGATGCCAGGGTCAGAGAAGTGGTTTCCACGGGGTACAAGAAAGCATTTTCTTCTATCCCCCGTGACCATCACTCTTGGACCTACGTGTCATTCACAGGTTTCTATTTAAGCTAGTCATCCTCAAAAAGGACTGTTTGGTCTATGCAATCCTGGACCTGTACCGCACAAGGGTACCTGGATAGTCCAGACAGTGGCCGCAGCTCTGTCACTGATAGAGATTGGTGCAGCAGGTAACTCCAAATGTGGCGGATGTCACAGGTGCCGCATGTTGCGCCAGACGTGGCGAATTCCTCCGGACGTGGCAGAAGACACAGGACGTGGCGGATGACACAGATGCCGCAGGTTGCGCCAGACGTGGCGAATTCCTCCTGGACGTGGCAGAAGACACAGGACGTGGCGGACTCCGACACTAATAGGCACAGGAAAAAGAACAGCACGGGATGCAGGAACAGGTAACTGCACGGGTAACAACTGGAACGGGAAACACTAAGGGACCATTTGCAAGACGGATTGGGAAAACTAACAATGCTCAGGCAAGGATCAGAAGGCCTGGGGCCTTCTTAAAGACCAAAAAATCATGGCAGTTGATGATGATTTCCTCTGTGCGCGCACTGGCCCTTTAAGGGCACCCTACGGGACACAGCAGACCGGAGCGGATCCATGGCGCCGGGAGGTGAGTAAACCCGACGGCCTGTGGCCATGGACGCTACAATAATCCTCTTAATCCTGGTCCTTTGTAAAGTTTTTGGAAAGAACAAATCATGTGTGAGATTTGGTATTGACCACACTCTTATTAATGTCATTTCTACAGTCCTGGTCAAAAGTTTTGAGACTGACACGTTTTGGTTTTCACAAAGTTTGCTGCTTCAGTTTTTATATATAACTCTATAGATTGTTATGAAGAGTGATCAGATGAATTGCAAATAATTGCAAAGTCATTCCTTGCCATGACAATTCACTTAATCACAAAAACTCCATTTCCACTGCATTTCAGCCCTGCTACAAAATGATCTGCTAACATCAGTGATCTACTCGTTCGCTCAGGAGAAAGTGTTAAGGATGACAAGGTATCTAATATCACTCCGTCATGCTGATTGAATTATAAGAGCAGACTAGTTGCTTTAAAAGGGAGATGGTGCTTTGAAATCATGGTCTTCTTCTGTTAACCATGGTTACCTCCAAGGAAACACGTGCAGTCGTCATTGCTTTGCATCAAAGGGACTTTACATGCAAGGACATTGCTTCTTGTAAGATTGCCCCTAAATCAACCATTTATGGGATCATCTAGAACTTTAAGGAGACATTCAATTGCTGTGAAGAAGGCTTAGGGGCGCCCAAGAAAGTCCATCAAGTTTCAGGACCGTCTCCTAAGAAGGATTCAGCTATGGGATCGTTTCAACACCAGTGCAGAGCTTGCTCAAGAATGGCAGCAGGAAGGTGTCAGTGCATCTAAACGCACAGTGAGGCGAAGGCTTTTGGAGGCCGGCCTGGTGTCAAGAAGAGCAGCAAAGAAGCCACTTCTCTCCAAGAAAAACATCAAGAACAGCCTGACATTGTACAGGAAGTACAGGGATTGAACTACAGATGAATGAGGTAAAGTTATTTTCTCTGAAGCCCCCTACAGGCTGTTTGGGACATCTAGAAGAATTATTTTCCTGAGAAGAAAAGGTGAGCGCCACCATGAATCCTGTGTCATGCCAACAGTAAAGCATCCTGAGACCATTCATGTGTGGGGTTGCTTTTCATCCAAGGGAGTGGGCCCACTCACAATTTTTCCTAGGAACACTTCCGTAAATAAAGAATAATATCTAAACATCCTCCAAGAGCAACTTCTCCCAACTATCCAGGAGCAATTTGTTGAACAATTATTTTTCCAACATGATGAAGCACCATGTCACAATGCAAAAGTGATAACAAAGGGACTCGGTGAACAAAACCTTGAAAATTTTGGTCTATGGCCAGGAAACTCCCCAGGTCTCAATCCCATTGAGAACCTGTGGTCAATCCTCAAAAACCGGGTGGACAAACAAAAACACAGAAATTGTGATAAACTCCAAGCACTGATTAGGTAAGAATGGGTAACCATCAGTAAGGATTTGGCCCAGAAACTGATTTCCAGTATGCCAGGACGAATTGCAGAAGTCTTGAAAAGAAGGTTCAACATTGTAAATATTGAGTCTTTGCATAAACTTGATGTATTTATCAATAAAAATTTAAAAACGTATGAAATGCTTAGCGTTGTACTTTAGTTTACCATAGAAACTGTAACGGAATCATTAGATGAGCAACTCCCCAGAGTGCAAGTTATGGAATTGCTCTGTAAGCGATTCCCCAAAGGCAGCTGGAGACTATCCGGATAAAGCGTGCAGGTAATCCGCTACCTCAAGTCCGTCACTACTCTGATCAGCAGAGTCTAATGCTTCTCTATGGTCTTCAACAGAGCCCACTGCAAGGCAGGTTGGATTTGGCTGCATAGAACAATTTCCTCAAACTGTTGCAGGAAAATTTTATGGGCCAGTTTATGGAAGACCCGACTAGAGGTGACGCTCTGTTGGATCTGGTCATTTCTAATAATGCAGAGCTTGTTGGGAATGTCAATGTTCGTGAAAACCTCGGGAACAGTGATCACAACATAGTTATATTTTACCTATACTGTAAAAAACAAACGCAGGCTGGGAGGGCAAACACACTTAATTTTAAGAAGGCCAATTTCCCCAGGATGAGGGCTGCAAATCAGGATATAGACTGGGAAGAACTAATGTCAAATAATGGTACAAATGATAAATAGGAGATCTTAAAATCTACTTTGTATAATTATAGTGCAAAATTTTTTCCCATAGGTAACAAGTATAAGCGACTAAAATTAAACCCCACATAGCTTACACCTTCTGTAAAAAGGGCAATATATGATGACAAAAAAAAGGGCATTTGAAAAATACAAATCTGAGGGTACATCTGTAGCCTTTGTATATTACAAACCGCTTAATAAAATCTGCAAAAAAGTAATAAAATCAGCAAAAATACAAAATGAAAGGCAGGTGGCCAAGGATAGTAAAACAAATCCCCAAAAATTCTTCAAGTATATAAATGCAAAAAGCCAAGGTCTGAACATGCAGGACCCCTAGATAATGGTAATGGGGAGTTGGTCACAGGGGATCAAGAGAAGGCAGAGTTACTAAATGGGTTCTTCTCCTCTGTATATACAACAGAAGAAAGAGCAGCTGATGTAGCCGCTGCCAGTGCTGTTAATATATCAGTTGATATACTGAATTGGCTGAATGTAGATATGGTCCAAGCCAAGTTAAATAAAATAAATGTACACAAGGCCCCTGGGACCAGATGGGTTACACCCTCGAGTTATTAAAGTGCTTAGTTCAGTTCTTTCTGTCCCCCTCTTCATATTATTTAGAGATTCTCTAGTGACTGGTATAGTGCCAAGGGACTGGCACAGAAGGATCTAGGTGTACTTGTAGATCATAGACTAAATAACAGCATGCAATGTCAATCAGCTGCTTCTAAGGACAGCAAGATCTTGTCGTGTATTAAAAGAGGCATGGACTCGCGGGACAGGGATGTAATATTACCACTTTACAAAGCATTAGTGCGGCCTCAACTAGATGCATTTCAGTTCTGGGCTCCAGTATATAGAAAGGATGCCCTGGAGTTGGAGAAAATACAAAGAAGAGCAACGAAGCTAATAAGGGGCATGGAGAATCTAAGTTATGAGGAAAGATTAACCGGTTAAGGACTAGGCTGTTTTACAGCTAAATGACCAGAGCAAATTTCACAATTTTGCTTTGCGCTTCTTTAGATGACTATAACTCAGCAGGTGAATAAAGTTCATCTTTGAATTTTACACTCTTTTTAAAGGACAGATAGGGCTTTGTTTTAGTGGCATTTGTCAGTATATATCATTTTTTTTTTTTTCTCTAAAGTGGGCAAAATTGGAAAAAAATGCAAGAATTTAACAATTGCGTCGGTTTATGCTAGCATTTTTCACACACGGTATGAACCACGGCCAAAATTAATCTCCTTTCACATTCTTCCACTTCTCCCGTGCATGGGGATACCAAATATGTGTGCCTTATTCGCTGTGCGGGCATGTGCCAGGGCTTGGCATAAAAGGAGGCTTTTTGGCCTTTTCGGTCCAGGAATTTTGCATTTGATTTTAGAGCCGCATACTGTTTTCTGGGGGGCCTAATACTGCTGAAACATTGGAAACACCCCATAAATTACTTCATTCACACAAGTAGACCCCACAAGGTTTCCTTCAAGGGGTTTATCACATTTTTAGCAAGTCCAGTTTTCTTCTGAAAGTTTCTTGAATAAGATGGAACAAAATAAAATCAGCACTTTTTTAGCAAATGCGTCAGTTTAGGCTAGTATTTTTCACACACGGTATAGACCACGGCCAAAATTCATCTCCTTTCACGTTCTTCCACTTCTCCCGTGCATGGGGATACCAAATATGTGAGCCTTATTCACTGTGCGGGCATGTGCCAGGGCTTGGCATAAAAGGAGGCTTTTTGGTCCAGGAATTTTGCATTTGATTTTATAGCCGCATACTGTTTTCTGGGGGTCCTAATGCTGCTGAAACATTAGAATCACCCCATAAATGACTTCATTCACACAAGTAGACCCCACAAGGTTTCCTTCAAGGGGTTTATCATATTTTTAGACAGTCCAGTTTTCTTCTGAAAGTTTCTTGAATAAGATGGAACAAAATAAAATTAGCTTTTTTTTTTAACAAATGCGTCAGTTTATGCTAGCTTTTTCACACACAAAATGGACCACGGACAAAATTCATCGCATTTCACATTCTTCCTCTTCTCCCGTGCATGGGGATACCAAATATGTGTGCTTTATTCATGGGCATGTGCCAGGGCTTGGCATAAAAAGAGGCTTTTTGGCCTTTTCGGTCCAGGAATTCTGCACTTGATTTTATAGCCGCATACTGTTTTCTGGGGGGCCTAATGCTGCTGAAAGATTAGAAACACCCCATAAATGACTTCGTTCACACAAGTAGACCCCACAAGGTTTCCTTCAAGGGGTTTATCATATTTTTAGCAAGTCCAGTTTTCTTCTGAAAGTTTCTTGAATAAGATGGAACAAAATAAAATCAGCACTTTTTTAGCAAATGCGTCAGTTTAGGCTAGTATTTTTCACACACGGTATAGACCATAGCCAAAATTCATCTCCTTTCACATTCTTCCACTTCTCCCGTGCATGGGGATACCAAATATGTGAGCCTTATTCACTGTGCGGGCATGTGCCAGGGCTTGGCATAAAAGGAGGCTTTTTGGCCTTTTCGGTCCAGGAATTCTGCACTTGACTTTATAGCCGCATACTGTTTTCTGGGGGGCCTAATGCTGCTGAAACATTAGAAACACCCCATAAATGACTTCATTCACACAAGTAGACCCCACAAGGTTTTCTTCAAGGGGTTTATCATATTTTTAGACAGTCCAGTTTTCTTCTGAAAGTTTCTTGAATAAGATGGAACAAAATAAAATTAGCATTTTTTTAGCAAATGCGTCAGTTTATACCAGCATTTTTCACACACGGTATAGACCACGGTCAAAATTAATCTCCGTTCACATTCTGCCACTTCTCCCGTGCACGGGGATACCAAATATGTGGCCTTATTTATCACATAGAGATGTAGGAGGGCGGAGGATAGAAGAAGATTATTTCACATATCGCTTTTTTTCAAAGCTGGTTTTACAAAACTCAACAGAGTTTCTATAACACTTCCAAAATATCTGCTCGTCCACACTTACATTCTGCTCAGGGGTGTAGAGTTGCAGAAATAAATTATTCAGGGAATTTATTAGCGGTCTTATTTTGAACAACCGATCCCGGTTTGCATCGGTACTTGGGGGGGGCCTGTGCGTTGTCATTGAAGTGGAGGAACCTCATTATTGTCTCATAACGAGACCTGGGCATTACTGCAGAATATACTGGGGTGGCTTGGGCGGGTCTTGTTGACCAGTAAGACCTAATGGAGGGCTTTTTGACAATACCCATATTTAGGGTGAGCCCCAAATTTTTTTTTAATTCCTGCAAATTGGTGGGCGTCCAATCTCTGGCATGGGTGGATGAAGGTTTCTGCCTTATATATTGCGTGGCATATAAATTTGTTTCGTGGACAATCTGATTTAGGATGTCGTCCGTTATAAATAAATGGAAGTAATCCATTTGGACAAAATTTGTATTGTCCACGGTTATGCCAGGAGTGGTCGTAAATCCGTGGATTCTAGGCCCAAAAGATGGGGCAGGTGCCCATACAAGAGCCTGGACTGGAGGGACCAGGCTGTCCCGTGCTACAGCGCTACTTGGCCCTGCGCTTTCATGTTCTGCAGTTTCGACTGCATCAGGGACAACGTCCCCTGAAGATGAACCTGAAGTGACGCTGTCATCGTCACTACCTAAAACAGGTTCCATCTCGGACGCCATCTCTGATGCGGTCTCCGACTCAGACCACAGCATGGCGTATGCCTCCTCTGCGCTAAACAACTTCCTCGCCATAACGTAACTAACACTAACACTAACTAAACAAATTTTATTTTTTTATTTTTTTTATAAAACACACAAACTAAGGCCCCATGCACACGACCGTGCCCGCAATTGCTGTCCGCGATCGCGGGCACGGCAGGCCGCTGACTGACAGCCGCATTTTCGGGCCGTGCTCCCATACAAAGTATGGGAGCACGGCCCGCAAAATGCGAAAGAACGGACATGTTCCATAATTCCCGGAACATTTCCACGGCACTGACACCCTTCCGTAGTGCTACTGAAAGGTGTCAGCGTTCAATGAAAGTGAATGGCTCAGTTTTTGCGGTCCGCAAAAACGGAGGTTTTTTGCTGTCGTGTGCATGGGGCCTAACTGCTATATATATCTACACTACCGCTAACAAAAAAATAAACCGCTATTGCTATATATATTATATATATGTGGATATATATATAATTATATACTCCCTACCTGCCTATTCTAATAGAATAAAAGAAAGAAAGGTAGATAGATAGAAAAAAAGATAGATGGATAGATAGATTGTATAGATAGATAGAAATCTATCTATACAGAGAATGTTTTATAGTGTAACTGTTTTTTTTTTTTTCACTGTAATCTTCTGGCAGCAATTCTCCCGAGTCTCTTTTTCTCCTCAAACTGAAACAATATTTGAGGAGAAGAAAAGAGGCAGGAGATTTACTGCCAGAAAACTCAAAATAAAACAAATGTGGTCGCTGTGATTTTCACAGCGACCACATGTTCAGGGACCATCAGATTGGTCCCTGATACTCTGCCCAGTGCCCAGAGCTGTTGGTAACAGCGAGGGCACAGGGCTGTGCGCACGCGATCGCGGGCACAGGGCTGTGTGCACGCGATCGCGTGCACACTGTTTTATAAGCAGAAATGCATGTGATCGCTGTGATTGGTTGTCACAGCGACCACATGTTCAGGGACCATCAGATTGGTCCCTGATACTCTGCCCAGTGCCCAGAGCTGTTGGTAACAGCGAGGGCACAGGGCTGTGTGCACGCGATCGCGTGCACACTGTTTTCTATGCAGAAATGCATGTGATCGCTGTGATTGGTTGTCACAGCGATCACATGTTCAGGGGCCAAAAGATTGACCCCTGACATTCTGCCCAGTGCCCATGGCTGTTAGCAACAGCCAGGGCATAGAGCTGTGTGCACGCGATCGCGCGTGCACAGTCTCTGAAGTGCGGCCGTATATATACTATACGCCGGACTTTAGAGACCCTGACCGCTGGCCGTATATTTACGGCCAGCGGTCGGGAACCTGTTAAAGAACTAAACCTATTTAGCCTTGAAAAGGGACGACTAAGGGGGGGGGGGGGGCATGATTAACTTCTATAAATGTATGATTGGCACAAACAAAAAATATGGTGAAATCCTGTTCCATGTAAAACCCCCTAAAAAAACAAGGGGGCGCTCCCTCCGTCTGGTGAAAAAAGGTTCAACCTGCAGAGGCGACAAGCCTTCTTTACTGTGAGAACTGTGAATCTATGGAATAGTCACCGCAGGAGCTGGTCGCAGCAGGGACAGGAGATGCTGCAAAAAAGGAAAAGATAATTTCCTAGAACAAAAAAACATCAGCTCTTATGTGTAGAAATGTTTCCCATCCCTTGGTTGAACTTTATGGACATGTGTCTTTTTTTAACCGTACTACAGTGAAGGAAATAAGTATTTGATCCCTTGCTGATTTTGTAAGTTTGCCCACTGTCAAAGACATGAACAGTCTAGAATTTTTAGGCTAGGTTAATTTTACCAGTGAGAGATAGATTATATAAAAAAAAAAAAAAGAAAATCACATAGTCAAAATTATATGTATTTATTTGCATTTTGCACAGAGAAATAAGTATTTGATCCCCTACCAACCATTAAGAGTTCAGCCTCCTCCAGACCAGTTACACGCTCCAAATCAACTTGGTGCCTGCATTAAAGACAGCTGTCTTACATGGTCACCTGTATAAAAGACTCCTGTCCACAGACTCAATTAATCAGTCTGACTCTAACCTCTACAACATGGGCAAGACCAAAGAGCTTTCTAAGGATGTCAGGGACAAGATCATAAACCTGCACAAGGCTGGAATGGGCTACAAAACCATAAGTAAGGCGCTGGGTGAGAAGGAGACAACTGTTGGTGCAATAGTAAGAAAATGGAAGACATACAAAATGACTGTCAATCGACATCGATCTGGGGCTCCATGCAAAATCTCTCCTCGTGGGGTATCCTTGGTCCTGAGGAAGGTGAGAGCTCAGCCGAAAACTACACGGGGGGAACTTGTTAATGATGTAAAGGCAGCTGGGACCACAGTCACCAAGAAAACCATTGGTAACACATTACGCCGTAATGGATTAAAATCCTGCAGTGCCCGCAAGGTCCCCCTGCTCAAGAAGGCACATGTACAGGCCCGTCTGAAGTTTGCAAATGAACATCTGGATGATTCTGAGAGTGATTGGGAGAAGGTGCTGTGGTCAGATGAGACTAAAATTGAGCTCTTTGGCATTAACTCAACTCGCCGTGTTTGGAGGAAGAGAAATGCTGCCTATGTGTAAAGGATCTGCCAGGCACAACTTCTGTATATACGCCCATGGGTAATCAGTCTGCACCTGGTTCTATGTCTCTGAGACTGACTCCATCTTCCACCACTCAGGAAGGCAGGCTTAGGAGTGGGAGAGCCTATCGCAGCCTGGCCAGACGGAGCTTACATAATCACAAGCCCATATACCTAGGCTACCCTGGTCCCTCACTCTATTATGGACCCCCTTGAGACCCTGGCTCAGCAAATGCAGGGTCTCTCCCTACAGGTCCAGGCCCTGGCTCAGAGGGTCAACCAGCCTGACGCTGCCATGGTAGTACCCCTCACCTCACCTCTTGAACCCCACCTCAAGTTGCCTGACCGGTTCTCAGGGGACCGGAGGACTTTTCTCTCCTTTCGGGAGAGTTGTAAGCTCTACTTTCGCTTAAAGCCCCACTACTCAGGTTCTGAGAGCCAGCGGGTGGGTATAATTATGTCCCGGCTCCAGGAAGGGCCCCAAGAATGGGCCTTCTCCCTGGCTCCTGACGCCCCTGAACTTTCCTCCGTTGACCGTTTCTTTTCTGCTCTCGGACTCATTTATGACGAGACTGACAGGACTGCCTTTGCCGAGAGTCAGCTGGTGACCTTACGTCAGGGTAAGAGACCTGTGGAGGAGTATTGCTCTGACTTTAGGAAGTGGTGCGTAGCTTCTCCGTGGAATGACCCTGCCTTAAGGTGCCAGTTTAGGTTGGGTCTGTCGAACGCCCTGAAAGACCTGCTAGTTAGCTATCCCTGTTCTGACTCCTTAGACCAGGTTATGGCTTTAGCGGTACGACTTGACCGACGTCTCAGGGAACGACAACTTGAACGGTTTTGTGTTTTCCCCTCTGACTCCCCCATGATGTCTCCCGAGGTCCCGTTGCTTCGCTCTTCCACGGAAGACTCGGAGGTACCTATGCAACTCGGAGCCTCCGTGTCCCCCCGACAACGTAGAGCGTTCTGCAGGAAGAATGGTCTCTGCTTCTATTGTGGGGATGACAAACATCAAGTGAACACCTGTCCTAGGCGTAAGAATAAGCAGCCGGAAAACTTCCGCGCCTAAGTGATCATCGGGGAGGTCACTTGGGCGCACAGGTATTTCCCGTAAATATGAAACGTAATAAAATCTTGCTTCCCTTTCAGGTCTCTTTTGGTGGTAGGTCTGCTACCGGCAGTGCCTTCGTGGATTCAGGGTCTTCTGCTAATATCATGTCTGTGGAATTTGCTATGTCTCTAGCTATGCCTTTGATTGATTTGCTTAAACCTGTCCCGGTAGTGGGTATCGACTCCACTCCTCTTGCTAATGGTTATTTTACTCAGCATACCCCTGTTTTTGAACTCCTTGTTGGCTCCATGCATTTGGAGCAGTGCTCTGTACTGTTGATGCAGGGATTATCGTCCGATTTGGTTTTAGGCCTTCCCTGGTTGCAGTTGCATAATCCCACGTTTGACTGGAATACTGGGGAGCTTACCAAATGGGGTAATGAATGCTTGACGTCATGTTTTTCTGTTAATTCTATTTCTCCCCCTGAGGAGGTGAACACGCTACCTGAATTTGTTCAGGACTTCGCTGATGTTTTCTCTAAGGAGGCCTCCGAAGTGTTACCTCCTCATAGAGAATACGATTGCGCTATCGATTTGGTACCAGGAGCTAAGCTCCCTAAGGGTAGGATATTTAACCTTTCTTGTCCCAAACGTGAAGCCATGAGAGAGTATATCCAGGAATGCCTGGCCAAGGGTTACATTGGCCCCTCTACTTCTCCGGTAGGTGCTGGCTTCTTCTTCGTAGGGAAGAAGGATGGTGGTCTTAGGCCATGCATTGACTACCGTAACTTGAATAAGGTCACTGTAAGTTACCAGTATCCCCTTCCTTTGATTCCTGATCTCTTCAATCAGGTTCAGGGGGCCCAATGGTTCTCTAAGTTTGATCTACGGGGGGCGTATAACCTTATCCGCATCAAAGAGGGGGATGAGTGGAAGACTGCGTTTAACACGCCCGAAGGTCATTTCGAATACCTCGTCATGCCCTTTGGGTTGTGTAATGCCCCCACGGTCTTCCAGAATTTCATAAATTAGATTTTAAGGGATTACCTGGGGGTATTTCTTGTAGTGTACCTTGATGACATACTCGTGTTTTCCAAGGACTTGTCCTCCCACATTGAGCATGTCAGGAAGGTGCTCCAGGTCCTTCGGGAAAACAATCTGTTTGCTAAGACCGAAAAATGTATGTTTGGGATGCAAGAGATACCATTTTTGGGTCAAATCCTCACTCCTCATGAATTCCGCATGGACCCCGCCAAGGTCCAGGCTGTGGCGGAATGGGTCCAACCTGCCTCCCTGAAGGCGTTACAGTGTTTCTTGGGGTTCGCTAATTATTACAGGAGATTTATTGCTAACTTCTCGGTCATCGCTAAGCCTCTTACGGACCTCACTCGCAAAGGTGCTGATCTCCTCCACTGGCCTCCTGAGGCTGTCCAGGCTTTTGAGGTCCTTAAGAAGTGCTTTATCTCGGCTCCGGTGCTGGTCCAGCCCAACCAAATGGAGCCATTTATCGTGGAGGTTGACGCATCCGAGGTGGGAGTGGGGGCTGTCTTGTCCCAGGGTACCAGGTCCCTCACCCATCTCCGTCCCTGTGCCTACTTCTCCAGGAAGTTCTCGCCCACTGAGAGTAACTATGATATTGGCAACCGCGAACTCTTAGCCATTAAATGGGCATTTGAAGAGTGGCGCCACTTCCTGGAGGGGGCTAAGCACCAGGTAACGGTCCTTACCGACCACAAGAATCTGGTTTTCCTAGAATCTGCCCGGAGGCTAAAGCCGAGACAATCTCGATGGGCGCTATTTTTTACCAGATTCAACTTTTTGGTTACCTATAGGGCTGGGTCTAAAAATATTAAGGCCGATGCACTGTCGCGTAGCTTCATGGCCAGCCCTCCTTCGGAGGAAGATCCTGCTTGTATTTTGCCTCCTGGTATAGTCGTTTCTTCTATTGATTCTGATTTAGTCTCTGAAATTGCGGCTGATCAAGGTTCAGCTCACGGGAACCTTCCTGAGAACAAGCTGTTTGTTCCCCTGCAACTCCGGCTAAGGGTACTTAGGGAAAATCATGACTCCGCACTATCTGGTCATCCAGGCATCCTGGGTACCAAATACCTCATTGGCAGAAACTATTGGTGGCCTGGGTTGCCTAAAGACGTTAAGGCCTACGACGCCGCTTGTGAGGTTTGTGCCAGGTCCAAGACTCCCAGGTCCCGACCAGCGGGCTTACTACGTTCTTTGCCCATTCCCCAGAGACCTTGGACCCATATCTCCATGGATTTTATCACCGATTTGCCTCCATCTCAAGGCAAGTCGGTGGTGTGGGTGGTAGTAGACCGCTTTAGTAAGATGTGCCACTTTGTGCCCCTCAAGAAACTACCCAATGCTAAGACGTTAGCTACCTTGTTTGTCAAACACATCCTGCGTCTCCATGGGGTCCCTGTCAATATTGTTTCGGACAGAGGGGTACAATTTGTTTCATTGTTTTGGAGAGCCTTCTGTAAAAAGTTGGAGATAGATCTGTCCTTCTCCTCTGCCTTCCATCCTGAAACTAATGGCCAAACTGAGAGGACTAATCAGTCTCTAGAACAATATTTAAGGTGTTTTATCTCTGACTGTCAATTTGATTGGGTCTCATTCATTCCCCTCGCCGAATTTTCCCTTAATAACCGGGTCAGTAACTCGTCGGGGGTCTCCCCCTTTTTCTGTAATTTTGGGTTTAATCCACAGTTCTCCGTTTCACCTGGTAGTTCCAACAATCCCGAGGTAGAGGTCGTTCATCGGGAACTGTGCACAGTCTGGGCCCAGGTTCAGAAGAACCTAGAGGCGTCCCAGAGTATACAAAAAACTCAGGCTGATAGAAGACGTTCTGCTAACCCCTTGTTTATGGTCGGGGATCTGGTGTGGTTATCGTCTAAGAACTTGCGCCTTAAGGTCCCGTCCAAGAAGTTTGCTCCCCGGTTTATAGGGCCGTATAAGGTCATTGAAGTCCTCAATCCTGTCTCCTTCCGACTGGAGTTGCCCCAGTCTTTTCGTATACACGACGTGTTTCATGCCTCCCTCCTTAAACGCTGCTCCCCGTCCTTGGCTCCCTCGAGGAAACCTCCTGTTCCCGTTCTCACCCCTGAGGGGGTGGAATTCGAGGTGGCCAAGATTGTGGACAGCAAGATTGTCCAAGGCTCCCTCCAGTACCTGGTCCATTGGAGAGGACTTGGGTACCCGCCCGGGATGTTCACGCTGGGGTATTGGTCAGGAAGTTCCACCTTCGTTTCCCCAATAAACCAGGTCCACTTAGTAAGGGTCCGGTGGCCCCTCATAAAAGGGGGGGGTACTGTAAAGGATCTGCCAGGCACAACTTCTGTGTATACGCCCATGGGTAATCAGTCTGCACCTGGTTCTATGTCTCTGAGACTGACTCTATCTTCCACCACTCAGGAAGGCAGGCTTAGGAGTGGGAGAGCCTATCGCAGCCTGGCCAGACGGAGCTAGCTCCCGCCCTCTGTCTATTTCCTGTTCCTCCTTTGCTTGTGATTCTTCTCGTGTGGTTTCCTGGCCTTGCTGCAGCTCCTAGCTATTTGACCTTGCTTCATACTGACCCCGGCTTACTGACTACTCTCCTGCTCTGCGTTTGGTACCTCGTACATTCCTGGTTTGACTCGGCTCGTTCACCTCTCTTGTTGCTCACGGTGTTGCCGTGGGCAACTGCCCCATTTCCCTTTGCTTGTGTCCCCTTGTCTGTCTGTCTGTCGTGCACCTACTGAGCGTAGGGTCCGTCGCCCAGTTGTACCCCGTCGCCTAGGGCGGGTCGTTGCAAGTAGGCAGGGACTGAGTGGTGGGTAGATTAGGGCTCCCTGTCTGTTTCTTTACTCCCCTGCCATTACACTATGACCCAAAGAACACTGTCCCCACTGTCAAGCATGGAGGTGGAAACATTATGTTTTGGGGGTGTTTCTCTGCTAAGGGCACAGGACTACTTCACCGCATCAATGGGAGAATGGATGGAGCCATGTACCGTCAAATCCTGAGTGACAACCTCCTTCCCTCCACTAGGACATTAAAAATGGCTCGTGGCTGGGTCTTCCGGCACGACAATGACCCGAAACATACAGCCAAGGCAACAAAGGAGTGTCTCAAAAAGAAGCACATTAAGGTCATGGAGTGGCCTAGCCAGTCTCCAGACCTTAATCCCATCGTAAACTTATGGAGGGAGCTGAAGATCCGAGTTGCCAAGTGACAGCCTCGAAATCTTAATGATTTACAGATGATATGCAAAGAGTAGTGGGCCAAAATTCCATCTAACGTGTGCAAACCTCATAATCAACTACACAAAACGTCTGACTGCTGTGCTTGCCAACAAGGGTTTTGCCACCAAGTATTAAGTCTTGTTTGCCAAAGGGATCAAATACTTATTTCTCTGTGCACAATGCAAATAAATATATATAATTTTGACTATGTGATTTTCATTTTTTTTTTTATTTTTTTTATATAATCTATCTCTCACTGGTAAAATTAACCTAGCCTAAAAATTCTAGACTGTTCATGTCTTTGACAGTGGGCAAACTTACAAAATCAGCAAGGGATCAAATACTTATTTCCTTCACTGTATGTTCTGCATATTACTATAGTATATGGCCTTCTTTTCTTTCTCACGGCTGAAAGATTTTTGGTAGGTAGACAACAATGTATAGTATTTTCTTAAAAGTTCTCATGTCATCCCCCATTATTGAGAATATGGACGATGTCCAGTATAATGACATTCTATAAATATGGCTCTCTATTATAGCCTTATGTGATGATTTCATTTTGAGTGTAGTTTCAAAGGACATTGCGAGTAGTATATATACCAAACACAAGAACACGCTATAGCTATATAAACTTTTTGGAATCTTGCTTATAGATATTGAAAAAAAAATGTTCTTGCATGTATTCCAGACAGAACAAAGCAAGAAAATGAAGCAACAGAAGGCATTGATGTGCCTAGTGAAGACTATGGGGGAAATGAAGACCTTCTCCCCACCAAGGATGATGTAGAAAGTGAAGAAACACCACAGAGCAATGATGGAAAAGAGGAGGCTGCATTTAGTGAAGTCACTGTAACAAGTGAAAATGTGAAGGAATGTGGAAACGCTCTGGGAAGTAAAACTTTAGAAACCAACAGTTTTGTAACAGGGAGTTACCTGGACAATGCTGGAGCGACACTTCCCACCATAATTACTCAAGAAAGCAAAATTGAATTGAATGAAATTGTATCTTCAGTGATTAAAGAAGATGTTCTCAAAATAGAAAACATTGGCATAAATGAAGAAGTTGAGGAAACTGACACTGTGGTAGCTATGGTAGTCGATGAGGAAAGCAAGACGGCCATGGCTAGTGAAGATGTTATGGAAAAAGATATCGTAGATGGCAACATGTCTGGAGATCTTCTAAAGATTGAACCTGAAGAATGTGTTTTGATTTTACAAAACAAACCCATCAAAGAAGATGTGGGAAGTTATGGTGGGCTGGTTATCTGTGAAGATAATATGGCTCTGGGTTTAGGTGATATAGACATGCTCGAAATTGAAGACTCTGTAGACATTGTAGCAGTGACAGAAGGTGATGAGGATTTAACCAGCGCTGACATCACTGAGTGTGATGGGGTGTTCACTACAGATTTTGAAGGAGTAATTCAAAGGGATGAAGAAATATCTACAGAAGGAGCCATTGAAGAAGAAGCTAGCACTATTGAAGTTGATGAGGAAAGCAAGGCAGCCATGGCTAGTGAAGATGTTGCGGAAGAAAATATTGTAGATGGCAAAGTGTCTGGAGAGCTTCAAGTGATTGAACCTGACGAATATGTTTTGATTTTAAAACCTAAAGCCATCAAAGATGATGTGGGAAGTTATGGTGGACTGGTTATCTGTGAAGATGTGACCAGTGAAGATACTATGGCCCTGGGTTTAGGTGATATAGACATGCTCGAAATTGAAGACTCTGCAGAAAGTGTAGCTGTGACAGAAGGTGATGAGGATTTAACCAGTTCCGACATAGTTGAGTGTGATGTAGTAAAAACTAGAGATTTTGAAGGAGCAATTCAAGGGGCCATTGAAGAAGAAGCTAGCACTATTGAAGCTCATGAGGAAAACAAGGCAGCCATTGCTAGTGAAGATGTTATGGAAGAAAATATTGCAGATAGCAAAGTGTCTGGAGAGCTTCTAGAGATTGAACCTGATGAATATGTTTTGATTTTACAAAATAAAGCCATCAAAGTAGATGGGCTGGTTATCTGTGAAGATGTGACCAGTGAAGATAATACAGCTCTAGGTTTAGGTGATATAGACATGCTTGAAATTGACGACTCTACAGACAGTGTAGCTGTGACAGAAGGTGATGAGGATTTAACCAGCGGCGACATCACGGAGTGTGATAAGGTGATAACTAGAGATTTTGAAGGAGTAATTCAAGGGGATGAAAAAATTGTATCTACAGAACGAGCCATTGAAGAAGCTAGCACAAGCTTTGAAGAAGAGTTTGAGGTCACCATAGTTGAGGGTCCATTGGTTGACTTTAGTCAAGATTTTGTAGCTAGTGCAGGTGAAGAATTTGTAGCTGATGAAGGCATGGACTTTATAGATAGTAAGAACAGTGAAGAACTTGTAGCTGGTAAAGACATGGACCTCAAAGACCATACGAACAGTGAAACATGTTTATCTGGTGAAGACATGGACCTAAAAAACAGTAAGCACAAGGAAGAACTTGTAGCTGGTGAAGACATGGACCTGAAAGACGGTAACAACAGTGAAGAACTTGTAGCTGGTGAAGACATGGACCTGAAAGACCGTACGAACAGTGAAGCATGTTTATCTGGTGAAGACATGGACCTAAAAAACAGTAAGCACAAGGAAGAACTTGCAGCTGGTGAAGACATGGACCTAAAAAACCGTAAGAGCATTGAAGCACCTGTAGCTGGTGAAGACATGGACCTGAAAGACCGTAAGCACAAGGAAGATGTTGTAGCTGGTGAAGACATGGACCTGAAAGACCGTAAGCACAAGGAAGATGTTGTAGCTGGTGAAGACATGGACCTGAAAGACCGTAAGCACAAGGAAGATGTTGTAGCTGGTGAAGACATGGACCTGGAAGACAGTAAGCACAAGGAAGATGTTGTAGCTGGTGATGACATGGACCTGAAAGACCGTAAGCACAAGGAAGATGTTGTAGCTGGTGAAGACATGGACCTGAAAGACAGTAAGCACAAGGAAGATGTTGTAGCTGGTGAAGATATGGACCTGAAAGACAGTAAGCACAAGCAAGAACATGTAGCTGGTGAAGACATGGACCTGAAAGACCATAAGAACAATGAAGAACTTGTAGCTGGTGAAGACATGGACCTGAAAGACCATAAGAACAATGAAGAACTTTTAGCTGGTGAAGACTTGGACCTGAAAGACCGTAAGCACAGGGAAGATCTTGTAGCTGTTGAGCACATGGACCTGACAGATAGTAAGCACAGTGAAGAACATGTAACTTGTGAAAACATGGACCCCAAGGACAGTAAGAACCATAAAGAACTTGTATGTGGTAAAGACATGGACCTGAAAGACGGTAAGAAAAGTGAAGAACTTGTAGCTGGTAAAGACATGGACCTCAAAGACAGTATGGACAATGAAGAAGGTGTAGCCAGTGAAGACGTAGAAACAGAAGAGGCTGTGGCTTTCAAAGGAGAATCCTTAAGTGAATCTATATCTACAGATGACAATAATGACCATGAAGAGCCTGAAATCGTTGTGGAAACTGTGAAAGCTGAACGTAACCATCATGTTGTTGGCTGTGATAGGGACGTATGTGTCCAGAGTGAAGACCCATCTCCTGCAGGTGATACCGATACGAGACAACGAGAGACCGAACAAGGTATTTAAACCAGGGAAAGTGCTTAGTTTGGGTTTTTAATAGATGTGTTACTAGTTAGTGGGGGAGACTTATTAAAACTGGTGCAAAGGAAATGTGGAATTGTGCCCAAGGTAAGCAATCCGGTCACTGCCTTCATTTTCCAAATGGCCTCTTAAAATGGAACGTGGGATCTGAAAATTTGCCACTTTTCAGGTGTACAAGTTTTGATAAATCTTTCCCAATGTGTCACAGTCAGCGTTTACCTTTTTATATACATTAGGGTTGATTAAAATATAAAAAAAGAAACCGGGACATCTCCAGAGCCTGTCCCCCTTAGCTTCAGTGTGAGAGAGGAAAAGACCTCCTCCCTGAACATATTTTGGGTTACCTGGGGATGGCCGGAGTTCAGTTAAAGAAAATATATGCTCCCCTGAACTGGACTGTCACCTCCCTGCACCATCACCTGCACCTAATACACAATACATGACACACGTCTGCCTGAGGAGCTTTCCGGGGCTATGTATGACACATGTACTGTAAGCTTTATGTATATGTTATTTGTAGTACAGGGCCTGATGGACCAGTGCATGACAATTAGGCGAAGTCCAGACGTGGCCGCATAAATCAACTTCAAATTCTTCAGCAAAACATGTTACACGTGAATTTTGTTGCGCATTTCCCATTGATGTCATCATTTCAAAGGGTTAAAATCTGTGGCCTTTCCGTGACAACATTGGCATACTGCGGATATGAAAATCCCTAGCATGCCCCGATTTCTGTGTGTTTTAAAAAACCAATCCACGTGTATTGAAAATTTCCGTGGATTTGTCGTCTAAACAAACCCCTAGAATTCAGTCTGCCTATGCATTGAGGAGGGATCCGCTCAGGCAGGCCGGTGTCATGCCACTGTGCTTGTTAGCTGAAAGGTATCGTTCACCGTTTTTAAAGGAGTTTTCCCACTAAGAACATTTATCACCTTTACACAGGATAGCTGATAAATGTCTGATCGGTGGGGGCCAACCCCCGGGACCTCGACTGATTAGGAGATAGAGCGTCCCCTATGTGACTGGAGCGGTACTGCGCATGCTCGGCCACAGTCCCATAAAAAGAATACAGCAGTTACCAGCATGCGCAGTACCGCTCAATTCTCATAGCGCCTTTGATCGGTGGGGAACAATCTATACTGATTTATCTTGTAATATCCATATAATGGTCACAGCTCTGTTTTTCTCAGTTTATCCTGCATAGATATAGAATTAAATAAGTCGCAACCCGAAAAACTTAAAAAAACAAACAAACCAGTGGCTTCATTCACAGCACTCCATCTGGGCCGACTCAGTTCAGATTATTTCCCGTTGCTTATATAGTGCGAACATATTCTGCAGCGCTGTACAGAATGTGTCATCACTCATATAAGTCCTTGTCCCCAATGGGGCAATTTCATAGGAAGTCTGTTAACAGTATGTTTTGTTGTGCTTGTCTGGAGTCGAACCCCGGACCCCAGTGCTGCAATGAGTTTCCTCTATTGGTGGATATTTAATCTTGGATTAAACATTTTTCTATCCACGTTGAAGAAATGTAGAGAGTCGCGTTACCTGAGATCACAGCGATCATTTCCATGATTTTGTTCTGCAGGTAACAAGTCGGACAGCTTCTCCGTCTACAGAGAGTGCCCAACGTTAATTGCAAGTACTGACAGTGTGTATGAGAGCGAACCGAACGAACCGGCGGAGCAGACGGACAGCGAGGGTGAAGGTAAGAAATATTATAGGGACCTCTACGTTTTCACATTATTTGTTTGTATGGGAGACCTTTTTGGCGTTAGAGGAGTTTTTATCCGCTCCCTCCGATTCTTCATCCTGCCTTCAACGGTATGTGCAGTTTTGCAACCAATTTTTCTTTAATCTCCGTGCATCTAAAGTAAAAAAAATGAAGCAACTTTGAAAATAGTCTTGAAAAAATATCTTCCTGTTTTAGTGTATACAGCGCCAGTGCAGACCTGTGTGTCTTTATGGTTATAGACTGCAAACAAACCCTGTGAAGTCTGATCATGCGTTTATGGAACTCTTACTGGCTGTAGGTTAGTAAGATGCAGGGGGCAGATAGAAGGCGTTGATGCCCCTGGACTCTCTGGAAACATTGTTTCTTCTTCTCTTATTGTATCAAGGCCCAGTAGGGAGATCGAGAGGATTTTCGCCAAATTTATTAAAAGGCGCGCACACACATATTAATAAATTTGGCGCATATTTGAACCGTCTGACAATCTGAAAAAACAATTAGGCTGGGGCCACACTGCGCCATGGATTTCAATGGGGCTATTCACACACGCGTGAGTTTCCATGCAGCGAGTGTCTGTTGCGTGAAACTCACTGCGTGTCCTATATTGGTGCGTTTCCAGCCACCTAGTCGCTCATTGAAGTCAATGGGTGCGTGAAAACCACGGACCGCACACAGATGCATTTCCGTGTGCTGTCCGAGTTTTACGCATCAATTAGATTGAAAAAAAAAAGTGCGTGAAAAACACATGCCACTCGCAAAGCACAAGGATGCATAACACAACGCACACGGACAGATTTACGTGCGTTTTTCACGAGCGTAAATCTGTCACGCTCGTGTGAATGCAGCCTAAGATGTGAGGCCACCTTTAGGTGTATTGGCTATAAATTGTTGGTGACGTGTCTGATGAGTAAACTTACCGTATTTTTCGGACTATACGACGCACCTGACCATATGACGCACCCAGGTTTTAGACAACAGAAAATAGGAAAAAAATTATTTGTTAAAAAATAATTTATTCTGATTCACCACATTCTGAGAGCCAAAATGTTTTTATATTTTTTTCATCGATTTGAGCGGTGTGGGGGCTTATTTTTTAAGGGACGAGCTGTAGTTTTATTGGCACATCCGATTTTTTTTTTTATCACTTTTTTTGTTATTTCATATTTTAAGCACTAAGGTGACCAAAAAACTATTTTGATGTTTTACATTTTTAAACTCACCGTGCGGGTTAAATAATGGCATAGTGTAATAGATCAGACTTTTACGAACACAGCGATACCAAATTATTTTATTCTTCACATTGTGCTTGGGGAAAAATGGGAACATTTATTTTTATTTTTACTTTAAATATTTTTTTTTTTACACTCCTGAAAATGTATCTAACATTTTATTTATTTTTTACACATTTTATTAGTTCCCCTAGGGGACTTGAACCAGCGCCCACTTGGCTACATGTGGAGTTACTGAAACAGCGTAACTACGCTGTTTCTCGAACTCCCATAGTAGTAAATGGCATTTACGGAAGTAGCGTAGCATGCGAGCAACGCTGTTTCCGTAACTACTGTTCAGTTCTATGGGCGTTACGGAAACAGCGTAGCTCCGCGAGTTAAGCTGTTTCAGTAACTCCACATGTAATCAAGTTGCCGGTAGAGCACAGAAAGCTGGAACAGGGGTCAGGGGGCCCCGTTCTAGAGATAGGTGCGGGTCCCAGAGGTGGGACCTGCATCTATCTTACATTTATGACATATCCTGTGGATACGTAATACATTTCCCTTATAGAAAAACCCCTATAAATGCCGCGGTCGCTATTGACCACGGCATTTAACTAATTAACCCCTTAACGCTCCAGGACATACTATTATGTCATGGTAAGTGCATCGTTCGCGCTCCATGACATAATAGTATGTCATGGAGTAAACACGGCGCCGTTTGCGCGGGGCGCGTTCATGAGCTGTGATAGCTGCTGTTTCCGACAGCAGACTATCACTGCTCAATGTGCCGGGACCGATCGCGGAGCTCCCCCGCCGATTAACCCCTCAGAAGCCGCGTTCAATAGCGATCGCGGCTTCTTAGGGGTTAATCCGCCATCGCCGGCCTGCTACACGATAGCGGCCGGCGATGGTGACTATGGCAACCGGACACCAAACAATGGCGTCCGGCTATGCCATAGACGGAAGCCTAGTGGGTCCTGACAACGTCAGGACCCACTATGCTTGCTGTCAGTGAGTAGCTGACAGTTCTAATACACTGCACTACGCATGTAGTGCAGTGTATTAGAATAGCGATCAGAGCCTCCTGCCCTCATGTCCCCTAGTGGGACAAAGTAATAAAGTAAAAAAAAAGTTAAAAAAAGTTGTGTAAAAATAAGAAAATAAAAGTTTTAAAAGTATTAAAAGTAAAAATCCCCCCTTTTCCCTTATCACTCATTTATTATTAATAAAAATATATAAACAAACAAATAAACTATACATAATTGGTATCGCCGCGTCCGTAACGGCCTGAACTACAAAATTATTTCGTTATTTATCCCGCGCGGTGAACGCCGTAAAAAAAAATAATAATAAACCGTACCACAATAACAATTGTTTGGTCACTTCACCTCCCAAAAAATGGAATAAAAAGAGATCAAAAAGTCGCATGTACCTAAAAATGGTCCTGATGGAAACTACAGTTCGTTACGCAAAAAATAAGTCCTCGCACGGCTTTATTGATTGAAAAATAAAAACGTTATGTCTCTTAGAATAAGATAACACAAAAAGTGAATGATTGTTTACAAAACGTATTTTATTGTGCAAACGCCATAAGACATAAAAAAAACTATAAACATCTGGTATCGCCGTAATCGTATCGCCCCGCAGAATAAAGTGAATATCTCATTTATAGCGCACGGTGAACGCTGTAAAAAAAATAGAATAAAAAAACAATAGTAGAATTGCTGTTTATTAGTCACCACGACTCTTAAAAATAGAATAAAAACTGATCAAAAAGCCGCATGCACCCCAAGAAAACTACAATGGATTCCTCAAGGGGTCTAGTTTCCAAATTGGGGTCACTTTTGGGGGGTTTCCAATGTTTTTGCACCACAAGACCTCTTCAAACCGGACATGGTGCCTAATAAAAAAGAGGCCTCAAAATCCACTAGGTGCTCCTTTGCTTCGGAGGCCGGTGCTTCAGTCCATTACCGCCCGAGGGCCACATGTGGGATATTTCTCTAAACTGCAGAATCTGGGCAATAAGTATTGAGTTGCGTTTCTCTGATAAATCCTTTTGTGTTATAAAAAAAATGGTATAAAGAGGATTTTCTGACCAAAAAAAAATGGAAATTTCACCTCTACTTTGCTCTAAATTTTTGTGAAACACCTAAAGGGTTCATAAACTTTCTAAATGCTGTTGTGAATACTTTGAGGGGTCTAGTTTCTAAAATGGGTTGTTTGATAGGGGTGTCTAATATATGGGCCCCTCAAAGCAACTTCAGAACTGAACTGGAACCTAAAAAAATAAATAAATGAGGCAATACTTCGCTTCTTACATTATACTGATAATGAGCCGTGCCCACCCCGAGATGACCCCAGTTTTGACCGTTTGTATAAACGGAGACCCCTATTAGACCGTTTCAGTGCCCGGTTTTCCCAAGCATACACCCCCGAGAAGTGTATTTATATTGATGAGTCCCTGGTACATTTTAAAGGGAGGATTCAATTCCGCGAGTACCTGCCGGGTAAGAGGGCAAGGTATGGCGTGAAGATGTATAAGCTGTGCGAGAGTGCATCAGGGTATACCTACAGATTTAGGATATATGAAGGAAAGGCCACTCCCAAACCAGACTGCATCCTGGACTACAATAGGTACATGGGAGGGATGGACGTGTCAAATCAAGTCCTGAAGCCCTACAGCGCCATGCGGTGTGGTATAAGAAGCTGGCCGGGCACATCATACAGATGGCTTTGTACAATGCGTACGTGCTACGTCGATGTGCAGGCCAGAGGGGAACTTTCCTGGAATTTCAAGATCTAATCTTTAGGGACCAGGAAGGGGAAGCACCCAGTACTTCTGGAAGCGAGGCCACACGCATCGTACCAGGGCAACACTTTCCAGGAGAAGTTCCCCAAACTGGTGGAAAGGGAAAGAGTCAAAAGAGGTGCAGAGTCTGCTATAAGAGGGGGATAAGGAAGAACACAATATACCAATGTGACAGGTGTCCCGAAAAACCAGAGCTCTGTATAAAAGATTGTTTTAAAATGTATCATACATCCCTTGATTTTTAGTTTA
Organism: Rhinoderma darwinii; assembly: GCF_050947455.1. Classification (NCBI taxonomy): domain Eukaryota; kingdom Metazoa; phylum Chordata; class Amphibia; order Anura; family Rhinodermatidae; genus Rhinoderma; species Rhinoderma darwinii. The sequence goes on from NC_134690.1 coordinate 28,942,652, forward strand.
CCCTGATGCACTCCGCACAGCTTACCCCCCTCATCTTTCCCTTCTGAGCCCTGCCGTATGCCCAGGCAGCTGATAACAGCCACATGTAGGTTATTGCCGTACCCAGGAGAACCCACATTACAGTTTATGAGGTGTATATCTCCGGTGGCGCATGCTGGGCACAATATATTGGACACTGAAATGGCATATATATATAAAATTGCAAATCTCACACTGCACCATCTGCTGCGCATTATCTTTTACACAATACCTGTGGGGTCAAAATGCTCACTACACCTCTAGATGAATGTCTTAAGGGGTGTAGTTTTTAGAATGGGGTCACTTCTCGGGGGTTTCAACTGTACTGGTACCTCAGGGGCTTCTGCATACATGACTTAGCACCAGAAAAGCTCCAGTAGGCCAAATGGTGGTCCTTTCCTTCTGAGCCCTCCCATGGGCTCAAACGGCAGTTTATCACCACAAATGGGGTATTGCCGCACTAAGGACAAATTGGGCAAAAAAATGGGGTATGTTGTTCCTTGTGAAAATAAGAAATTTTGATCAAAAATGACATCTTATTGGAAAAAATATCATTTTTTTCATTTCACAGCCCAATTCAAATAGGTGCTGTGAAAAAACTGTGCAGTCAAAATGATAACAAAAACCATAAATGAATTCCTTGAGGGGTGTAGTTTCCAAAATGGGGTCACTTCTGGTGGGTTTCCATTGCTTTGATACCTCTGGGGCTCTGCAAATGCGACATGGCACCCGAAAACCAATCCAGCAAAATCTGGACTCCAACAAACACATAGCGCTCCTTTCCTTCTGAGCCCTCCCATGGGCCCAAACGGCAGTTTATCACCACAAATGGGGTATTGCCGCACTAAGGACAAATTGGGCAACAAAATGGGGTATTTTGTTCCCTGTGAAAATAAGAAATTTTGATCAAAAATGACATCTTATTGGAAAAAATATCATTTTTTTCATTTCACAGCCCAATTCAAATAGGTGCTGTGAAAAAACTGTGCGGTCAAAATTATAACAAAAACCATAAATGAATTCCTTGAGGGGTGTAGTTTCCAAAATGGGGTCACTTCTGGTGGGTTTCCATTGCTTTGATACCTCAACACCTCTTCAAACCTGGCATGCTGCCTAAAATATATTCTAATAAAAAAGAGGCCTCAAAATGCACTAGGTGCTTTCTTGCTTCTAGGGCTTGTGTTTTAGTCCACGAGCGCAGTAGGGCCACATGTGGGACATTTCTAAAAACTGCAGAATCTGGACAATACATATTTAGTAGTATTTCTCTGGTAAAACCTTCTCTGTTACAGAATTTTTTTTAATAAAATTGAAATTCAGCAGAAAAAATGAAATTTGAAAATTTCATTTCCACTTTGCTTTAATTCCTGTGAAATGCCTGAAGGGTTAAAAAACTTTCTATATGCTGTTTTGAATACTTTGAGGGGTCTAGTTTTTAAAATGGGGTGTTTTATGGGGGTTTCTAATACATAGGCCCCTCAAATCCACTTCAGAACTCAAGAGGTACCTTCAAAAAAAGGCTTTTGACATTTTCTTAAGAATATGAGAAATTGCTGTTTATGTTCTAAGCCTTGTAACGTCCAAGAAAAATAAAATAATGTTCAAAAAACGATGACAATCTAAAGTAGACATATGGGAAATGTGAACTAGTAACTATTTTGGGTGGTATAACCATCTGTTTTTCAAGCAGATGCATTTAAATTCTGAAAAATGCTATTTTTTGTAAATTTTCTCTAAATTTTGCAATTTTTCACAAATAAAGACTAAATATATCAAACAAATTTTACCACGAACATGAAGCCCAAAGTGTCACGAGAAAACAATCTCAGAATCGCTTGGGTAGGTTTAAGCATTCCGACGTTATTACCACATAAATTGAAATATGTCAGATTTGAAAAATGGGCTCTGAGCCTTAAAGGCATGGTGTCGCCCCAAAAACATGTTTTTTTTTTAAAATTTAAACATTTAGTGTGTGGGTGATTAAACATTGTTCAAATTTTTTTTATTTTTTTCGCGAGTCAGGAAATATTATAAATTTTTTCAAATTTTTCAAAATTTATAATACTACCCATTTTTGGTCACTAGATGGAGCTGTTTGGAGCTAGTTCCCAAAATTGCAGCATTGCAACATTGGGTTAAAAGCTATCGCTCTAGTGAGCGCTCAGCATCCCCCCCTCCTTTATCCTGGCTAGTGCCGGGATAAACGAGGGGTTTGAAAGGTTTAACCTGCTACACTGTGTGTCGCCATTTTTTGAGGTAACTCACAGTGTAGTAGGTTTGCATGCAGTAGTAAACACACACAAACACTAACATACATTGAAATCGCTTACCTGCTCCTGCCGCCGCGGCCCGTCCGCTCCCTTTGCTGCCGCTGTCCCATGTGCACTTGTCCGGAAGCCGCGACCGGAAGTAGTAATATCACTGTCCGGCCGCGACTTCCGGTCCACAGGAAAATGGCGCCGGACGGCGCCAATTTCGAATAGGACTGTGTGGGAGCGGCGCATGCGCAGTTCCCACACAGACGCCGTACACGGCAGTCAATGGGACGGGAGCCGTTCGCAGTCCCTATGGGACTGTGGCTGCCGTATTCCATGTCTGTGTGTGTCGTTAATCGACACACACAGAAATGGAACAAAAAATGGCAGCCCCCATAGGGAAGAAAAAGTGTGAAAAAAAGAAACAGTAAAACACAAACACACAAATGAAAATAAACGTTTATATTAAGGCACTAACATCTTTAACATATAAATAAAATATTTGTGATGACACTGTTCCTTTAAGGCCCAAACTAGGCTGCGTCCTTAACCCCTTAAGGACGCAGCCTAGTTTGGGCCTTAAGGCTCAGAGCCCATTTTTCAAATCTGACATATTTCACTTTATGTGGTAATAACGTCGGAATGCTTAAACCTATCCAAGCGATTCTGAGATTGTTTTCTCGTGACACTTTGGGCTTCATGTTCGTGGTAAAATTTGGTCGATATATTCAGTCTTTATTTGTGAAAAATTGCAAAATTTAGAGAAAATTTACAAAAAATAGCATTTTTCAGAATTTAAATGCATCTGCTTGAAAAACAGACGGTTATACCACCCAAAATAGTTACTAGTTCACATTTCCCATATGTCTACTTTTCATTGGCATCGTTTTTTGAACATTCTTTTATTTTTCTTGGACGTTACAAGGCTTAGAACATAAACAGCAATTTCTCATATTCTTAAGAAAATTTCAAAAGCCTTTTTTTGAAGGTGCCAGTTCAGTTCTGAAGTGGATTTGAGGGGACTATGTGTTAGAAACCCCCATAAAACACCCCATTTTAAAAACTAGACCCCTCAAAGTATTCAAAACAGCATATAGAAAGTTTTTTAACCCTTCAGGCATTTCACAGGAATTAAAGCAAAGTGGAAATTAAATTTGCAAATTTCATTTTTTCTGCTGAATTTCAATTTTATTCAATTTTTTTTTAGTAACAGAGAAGGTTTTACCAGAGAAACACTACTAAATATGTATTGTCCAGATTCTGCAGTTTTTAGAAATGTCCCACATGTGGCCCTACTGCGCTCGTGGACTAAAACACAAGCCCTAGAAGCAAAGAAGCACCTAGTGCATTTTGAGGCCTCTTTTTTATTAGAATATATTTTAGGCAGCATGCCAGGTTTGAAGAGGCGTTGAGGTATCAAAACAATGGAAACCCACCAGAAGTGACCCCATTTTGGAAATTACACCCCTCAAGGAATTCATTTATGGTTTTTGTTATCATTTTGACCGCACAGTTTTTTCACAGCACCTATTTGAATTGGGCTGTGAAATGAAAAAAATGATATTTTTTCCAATAAGATGTCATTTTTGATCAAATTTTCTTATTTTCACAAGGAACAACATACCCCATTTTGTTGCCCAATTTGTCCTTAGTGCGGCAATACCCCATTTGTGGTGATAAACTGCCGTTTGGGCCCATGGGAGGGCTCAGACGGAAAGGAGCGCTATGTGTTTGTTGGAGTCCAGATTTTGCTGGATTGGTTTTCGGGTGCCATGTTGCATTTGCAGAGCCCCAGAGGTATCAAAGCAATGGAAACCCACCAGAAGTGACCCCATTTTGGAAACTACACCCCTCAAGGAATTCATTTATGGTTTTTGTTATCATTTTGACCGCACAGTTTTTTCACAGCACCTATTTGAATTGGGCTGTGAAATGAAAAAAATGATATTTTTTCCAATAAGATGTCATTTTTGATCAAAATTTCTTATTTTCACAAGGAACAACATACCCCATTTTGTTGCCCAATTTGTCCTTAGTGCGGCAATACCCCATTTGTGGTGATAAACTGCCCTTTGGGCCCATGGGATGGCTCAGAAGGAAAGGACCACCATTTGGCCTACTGGAGCTTTTCTGGTGCTAAGTCATGTGTGCAGAAGCCCCTGAGGTACCAGTACAGTTGAAACCCCCGATAAGTGACCCCATTTTAAAAACTACACCCCTTAAGACATTCATCTAGAGGTGTAGTGAGCATTTTGACCCCACAGGTACTGTGTAAAAGATAATGCGCAGCAGATGGTGCAGTGTGAGATTTGCAATTTTATATATGTATATGCCATTTCAGTGTCCAATATAGTGTGCCCAGCATGCGCCACCGGAGATATACACCCCTTAAATTGTAATGTGGGTTCTCCTGGGTACGACAATACCCTACATGTGGCTGTTATCAGCTGCCTGGGCATACGGCAGGGCTCAGAAGGGAAAGATGAGGGGGGTAAGCTGTGCGGAGTGCATCAGGGTAAATTGAAAATCAAGGGATGTATGATACATTTTAAAACAATCTTTTATACAGAGCCCTGGTTTTTCGGGACACGTGTCACATTGGTATATTGTGTTCTTCCTTATCCCCCTCTTATAGCAGACTCTGCACCTCTTTTGACTCTTTCCCTTTCCACCGGTTTGGGGACCTTCTCCTGGAAAGTGTTGCCCTGGTACGATGCGCCCCCCCTTCCTGGTCCCTAAAGATTAGATCTTGAAATTCCAGGAAAGTTCCCCTCTGGCCTGCACATCGACGTAGCACATACGCATTGTACAATGCCATCTGTATGATGTGCCCGGCCAGCTTCTTATACCACACCGCATGGCGCTGTAGGGCTTCAGGACTTGATTTGACAAGTCCATCCCTCCCATGTACCTATTGTAGTCCAGGATGCAGTCTGGTTTGGGGGTGGCCTTTCCTTCATATATCCTAAATCTGTAGGTATACCCTGATGCACTCTCGCAGCTTATACATCTTCACGCCATACCTTGCCCTCTTACCTGGCAGGTACTGGCGGAATTGAACCCTCCCTTTAAAATGTACCAGGGACTCATCAATAGAAATACACTTCTCGGGGGTGTATGCTTGGGAAAACCGGGCACTGGAACGGTCTAATAGGGGTCTCCGTTTATACAAACGGTCAAAACTGGGGTCATCTCGGGGTGGGCACGGCTCATTATCAGTATAATGTAAGAAGCGAAGTATTGCCTCATTTATTTATTTTTTTAGGTTCCAGTTCATTTCTGAAGTTGCTTTGAGGGGCCCATATATTAGAAACCCCTATCAAACACCCCATTTTAGAAACTAGACCCCTCAAAGTATTCACAACAGCATTTAGAAAGTTTATGAACCCTTTAGGTGTTTCACAGAAATTTAGAGCAAAGTAGAGGTGACATTTACTCTTTTTATACCATTTTTTTTATAACACAAAAGGATTTATCAGAGAAACACAAATTAATACTTATTGCCCAGATTCTGCAGTTTAGAGAAATATCCCACATGTGGCCCTCGGGCGGTAATGGACTGAAGCACCGGCCTCCGAAGCAAAGGAGCACCTAGCGGATTTTGAGCCCTCTTTTTTATTAGGCACCATGTCCGGTTTGAAGAGGTCTTGTGGTGCCAAAACATTGGAAACCCCCCAAAAGTGACCCCAATTTGGAAACTAGACCCCTTGAGGAATCCATTGTAGTTTTCATGGGGTGCATGCGGCTTTTTGATCAGTTTTTATTCCATTTTTAGGTGGCGTGGTGACTAATAAACAGCAATTCTACTATTGTTTTTGTATACTTTTTTTTTTACAGCGTTCACCGTGCGCTATAAATGATATATTAACTTTATTCTGCGGGGCGATACGATCACGGCGATACCAGATGTTTATAGTTTTTTTTTATGTCTTATGGCGTTTGCACAATAAAATACGTTTTGTAAACAATCATTCACTTTTTGTGTTACCTTATTCTAAGAGCCATAACGTTTTTTTTTTTTTCAATCAATAAAGCCGTGCGAGGACTTATTTGTTGCGTAACGAACTGTATTTTCCATCAGGACCATTTTTAGGTACATGCGACTTTTTGATCTCTTTTTATTCCATTTTTTGGGAGGTGAAGTGACCAAACAATTGTGATTGTGGTACGGTTTATTAATATTTTTTTTTACGGCGTTCACCGTGCGGGATAAATAACAAAATAATTTTGTAGTTCAGGCCGTTACGGACGCGGCGATACCAATTATGTATAGTTTATTTGTTTGTTTATATATTTTTATTAATAATAAAGGCCTGATAAGGGAAAAAGTGGGACTTTTACTTTTATTACTTTTAAAACTTTTATTTTCTTATTTTTACACATCTTTTTTTAACTTTTTTTTTACTTTATTACTTTGTCCCACTAGGGGACATGAGGGCAGGAGGCCCTGATCGCTATTCTAATACACTGCACTACATGCGTTGTGCAGTGTATTAGAACTGTCAGCTACTCACTGACAGCAAGCATAGTGGGTCCTGACGTTGTCAGGACCCACTAGGCTTCCGTCTATGGCATAGCCGGACGCCATTGTTTGGTGTCCGGTTGCCATAGTCACCATCGCCGGCCGCTATCGCGTAGCAGGCCGGCGATGGCAGCTTAACCCCTAAAAAGCCGCGATCTCTATAGAACGCGGCTTTTAAGGGGTTAATCAGCGGGGACACAGCGATCCGTCCCCGCTGTAGGAGCTGTGACAGCTGCTGAACAAGACAGCAGCGTCACAGCTCCTGTATGTGTCGGGAGGACGGCCGAAACGGCCGTTACTCCCGAGACGTACTATTACGGCATGGAGCGCGAACGATACAGCTGCCATGACGTAATAGTACGTCAAGGAGCGGGAAGGGGTTAAGGGGTTAAATGGGTTTGCCATAAAACACATGTAGCCCCTATCCACAGGATAGGGGATAAATGTGAGATCGCTGTGGGTCCGACCGCTGGGACCCCCAGTGATAAGGAGAACAGGGGACCGAAAGTCACCCAGAGCGCTACATGAGAAGCCTGGACTTCCGGGTTCTGTGTCCAGCTTATCTGTTCCGCAGCTCCATAGAGATCAATGGAGAGCCGCTCGCGCATGCGCAGAAGAATCCCATTGATATCTATGAAGCTGCCGGACACAGAACGTGGAAGTCACAGCTTCTCATGCAGCGCTCCTGGTAACTTTCTGTCCCCGTTCTCTTTATCGATCACACATGTATCCCCTTATCCTGTGTATAGGGGATACATGTGTTTTATGGCACAAGCCCTTTAAACTGCCAGGAACCGCGAAATTGCTGTTCCTGGCTGTTATAGCAGCGTGTCAGAAGCTGACACCTGCAGTGTATGGAGCGGGCTCAGCGCGTGAGCACGCTCCATACATCACCCCCCTCCAGCTCCATGATGTGCCGGCACGTCATGGGTCGGGAAGGGGTTAAGTAATGACGCGGTCATGGGGCCCGGCGAAGCCGGGTCCATTGACTGCGGACTATAAGACGCAGGGACTTTTTAGCAAGATTTATTCTTGCTAAAAACTGCGTCTTATAGTCCGAAAAATCCGGTAGGTGTTTTACACTTTTAATCCTTCCAGTTAGCCCAGCCTTCCACTTTCATTCATTGCTAAAACAGTACAACCCCCTACAGCTCCGTGAATGCCGGAGTCTAGCGGTTTCACATAAGTCGTGTTTGATGTTACAGAAGGTCAATGCCATTTTAATGTCGCTGCGCACCGGTGAAAGCAATGGAGCGATGACCGGCAGAAATATAACGCAACATCTCTTGTCTGCAGATCCTGAGGGGAGTGGTGACAGCACTTTACGTGAGAACTTATCCCAATCTGATGATTGTGATTCGGAAGCAGTTAATTTAGGCGACCCCCAAGGTCCAGGTGAGTGACCAAACTAGGCAGATTTTGGAGACCGCTCCTCTGGTAGCTGTAATGGAGGCTATATTGGTTGTCACTTCAGTTTTTATAAAACATGTATGCCCCCTAAATATTAACCAGAGTCCTAATAATGAAAAACATCAGATTCGAATCATGAGCAAATCGACCCGTGTTACTCAGGTTGCTGATGTATGGTTGGCGGTGAAGCACTACAGGTCACTGTAAAGGGGACGGGGACGGGGGGGTGGTGCGCCTTACAGTATTAGAACCGCTGCACTAAAGTAATGACCAGCAAAGAAACTGTAGAAATGTGACAAGGACGGTCCTATGTGCAAATGTTACCATTCCAGGCTGAAGATTTTTATATAAAACCGATCTATCCAAGTGACCCAGGTAATGAATGTAAGTGTGGCATTATACGTTGTATGTTTTTTCTTCATAGTCTCTCCCGGCGTTGTCTATATTCAGGACCAGCAATTTCCGTGCAGCTTGTGGATAAGATTTGATGTAATCTCATCTACTTTGCTGGCACTATAATCCGTTGCGGATTTTCTGCTGCAATACCGGATGGAAAATCCCCAGCAATTCAGTCATGTGTGAATAAAACCTTTATAGCAGTCGCAGTTTTTCTAAAACAGAACTCCAAATTGCCTGCATAGTCATAGCCAGCACGCTATCTTTTAGCCCTATCACCTCAGGGAGCTTAGGAGCTTACTGCATGCGGTGTTATGATTGAGTACAATGAATAATCAGTATTCAGTCATCTCCCCCTAGTGGTGGCTGCAGACAGCCAGAACATTGTTTTTTTTTTAAATCTTAAATTTTTATTGAAAGATTTTTATACATTACAACCAAACAAAAATACACAAGTAACAGACACACAATACTGTTCGTATTAGAATGGCACTCCATACAAGTAAAACACATCTCAAATTAGCCATTTAAGATCATAATTAAATATAGTATTTTGAATGAGTCCAAGAATTCCATCTCTTCACATTCCGACCATGAAGAACTAAATCAGAAACTAAATAAGTTTCATGATAACATTGGCTATTAACTCTTCTAATGACCTCCTGGATAGAGGGGGAAATGGGAGATTTCCAAGATTGTGCGATGGCCAGCCAGAATATTGTTTTAATGGGTAACTAAACTTTCAGAAAGCTTCTGACATGTCATAGTGACATGTCAGATGTTTTGATCAGTGGGGGTCCGAGCATTGACACCCCACGATAGCTAAAACAAAGCGGCAGAAGTGCTCGGGTGAGCCGCTTGGTTTCTGGTTGGCTTTTCTCGGAAAGTCGAGGTAACGGTGTACATGCTCAATTGAAAGTCTATGAGCCTATACACCAACTTCTCGAGTTTCCGAAAAAAGCAGATCAGAAACCAAGCGGCTCACCCGAGCACTTCAGCTGCTTCGTTTTAGCGATTGGTGGGGGTCTCCATGCTCGGACCCCCACTGATCAAAACTTCTAGCATGTCACTATGACACGTCCGGTTTTCTGAACGTTTAGTTGCCGTTTAACTCTGTCTATACAGGGGATTTGGAGCTCTGTATTAAAATAAAAAAGCTCTGTCCCCATTAAGATTTAATAAGAAATGAATTTTGTACAGAATTTTTAGCCCATTTAAATTTTAAATATGCATGACATGGACAGCCCACTGATTTTCAATGAGAACTGTAATGCTTCATTTCTCCTGTGGTGGCGCTGCCAGGTTCCCCCACTGGTTACAGCAGATTGAGTCCCATTAGCAGAATACGGTATAATCCGCTTATTATTACATCTTACAATAAGTGTTTGTCCAGAGCATAAAACCTCTTTAGGGAAGTTTTATAATAATCCTTATGGTGTTGTTAGTCTGGGTCAGAAGTCTTTCAGTTTGGCAAAGCCTTGCAGCTGTAACATATCTGCAAAAATGCACCCGTATATCGCTGTTGTGTGCATTTATTTACATGGGCTGTTTTTTGTTTGCAGCTTCTGAAGCTCAGGACGATGTCTCAAGCTCACCGGAAGCAGAATTGTCCCCTGTGACTGCTGCCGAGGAGAGTGGCCGGGAGGGAAAGAAGTAATCCCAGAGCCATGACGGCTACAGGCTACATAAAACAGTTTGTCCACTGATCCCATCTTATTATTTCTTAATCATGACTGATACTTTGTGGTTTCAATGTAAGCCCCATATCCTGTATTTAACTGCTGTTCCGTTTTCATCCGTCTTGTACTTTTATTTAAGTTTACAGATTGTGTTTATTTTTCTTCATATCCGGTCATATCGGCTGTTGTCAGTCACCAGGATGGAGGAGGAAATTACGATGCTCCTTGATAAGACTGTCTTACTTTTGCTGGTAAAATGCCTTGAAGGAAGTGGAAATTTGAGGCTGTGTACGTTTTGGTTTTGGATATAATTAAAGTAACGTTATTTCCGTAAAGTTATGCTGTTGATTTTATTAATGTACTTAGGATGAATATATACTACATAGCCAAACGTACGTGCACAGTGCACCCCCTCCCTGAGCAGTCACTAAAGTAGACATATTAGAGAGCTAACGGCTCCTCAATACTACACCACACAGGAGAGCTGACAGCTCCTCTATACTACACCACACAGGAGAGCTGACAGATCCTCCATACTACACCACACAGGAGAGCTGACAGCTCCTCTATACTACACCACACAGGAGAGCTGACAGATACTCTATACTACACCACACAGGAGAGCTGACAGCTCCTCTATACTACACCACACAGGAGAGCTGACAGCTCCTCCATACTACACCACACAGGAGAGCTGACAGCTCCTCTATACTACACCACACAGGAGAGCTGACAGATACTCTATACTACACCACACAGGAGAGCTGACAGCTCCTCTATACTACACCACACCGGAGAGCTGACATGTCCTCTATACTACACCACACAGGAGAACTGACAGATCCTCTATACTACACCACACAGGAGAGCTGACCGCTCCTCTATACTACACACAGGAGAACTGACAGCTCCTCTATACTACACCACACAGGAGAGCTGACAGATACTCTATACTACACCACACAGGAGAGCTGACAGATACTCTATACTACACCACACAGGAGAACTGACAGATCCTACATACTACACCACACATGAGAGCTGACGGCTCCTCTATACTACACCACACCGGAGAGCTGACATGTCCTCTATACTACACCACACAGGAGAACTGACAGATCCTCTATACTACACCACACAGGAGAGCTGACCGCTCCTCTATACTACACACAGGAGAACTGACAGCTCCTCTATACTACACCACACAGGAGAGCTGACAGCTCCTCTATACTACACCACACATGAGAGCTGACAGATCCTCTATACTACACCACACAGGAGAGCTGACAGATCCTACATACTACACCACACAGGAGAGCTGACGGCTCCTCTATACTACACCACACTGGAGAACTGACAGATCCTCTATACTACACCACACTGGAGAACTGACAGATCCTCTATACTACATCACACAGTAGAGCTGACAGATCCTCTATACTACACCACACAGGAGAGCTGACAGATCCTCTATACTACACCACACCGGAGAGCTGACATGTCCTCTATACTACACCACACAGGAGAACTGACAGATCCTCTATACTACACCACACAGGAGAGCTGACCGCTCCTCTATACTACACACAGGAGAACTGACAGCTCCTCTATACTACACCACACAGGAGAGCTGACAGATACTCTATACTACACCACACAGGAGAGCTGACAGATACTCTATACTACACCACACAGGAGAACTGACAGATCCTACATACTACACCACACATGAGAGCTGACGGCTCCTCTATACTACACCACACCGGAGAGCTGACATGTCCTCTATACTACACCACACAGGAGAACTGACAGATCCTCTATACTACACCACACAGGAGAGCTGACCGCTCCTCTATACTACACACAGGAGAACTGACAGCTCCTCTATACTACACCACACAGGAGAGCTGACAGCTCCTCTATACTACACCACACATGAGAGCTGACAGCTCCTCTATACTACACCACACATGAGAGCTGACAGATCCTCTATACTACACCACACAGGAGAGCTGACAGATCCTACATACTACACCACACAGGAGAGCTGACGGCTCCTCTATACTACACCACACTGGAGAACTGACAGATCCTCTATACTACACCACACTGGAGAACTGACAGATCCTCTATACTACATCACACAGTAGAGCTGACAGATCCTCTATACTACACCACACAGGAGAGCTGACAGATCCTCTATACTACACCACACAGGAGAACTGACAGCTCCTCTATACTACACCACACAGGAGAGCTGACATATTCTCTATACTACACCACACAGGAGAGCTGACAGCTCCTCTATACTACACCACACAGGAGAACTGACATGTCCTCTATACTACACCACACAGGAGAGCTGACATATCCTCTATACTACACCACACAGGAGAGCTGACCTATCCTCTATACTACACCACACAGGAGAACTGACATGTCCTCTATACTACACCACACAGGAGAGCTGACATATCCTCTATACTACACCACACAGGGGAGCTGACCTATCCTCTATACTACACCACACAGGAGAGCTGACAGATCCTCTATACTACACCACACAGGAGAGCTGACAGCTCCTCTATACTACACCACACAGGAGAGCTGACAGATTCTCTATACTACACCACACAGGAGAGCTGACATGTCCTCTATACTACACCACACAGGAGAGCTGACAGATCCTCTATACTACACCACACAGGAGAGCTGACAGATCCTCTATACTACACCACACAGGAGAGCTGACAGCTCCTCTATACTACACCACACAGGAGAGCTGACGGCTCCTCTATACTACACCACACCGGAGAGCTGACATGTCCTCTATACTACACCACACAGGAGAACTGACAGATCCTCTATACTACACCACACAGGAGAGCTGACCGCTCCTCTATACTACACACAGGAGAACTGACAGCTCCTCTATACTACACCACACAGGAGAGCTGACAGATCCTCTATACTACACCACACAGGAGAGCTGACAGATCCTCTATACTACACCACACAGGAGAGCTGACAGCTCCTCTATACTACACCACACAGGAGAGCTGACAGCTCCTCTATACTACACCACACAGGAGAGCTGACAGATTCTCTATACTACACCACACAGGAGAGCTCACAGCTCCTCTATACTACACCACACAGGAGAGCTGACAGCTCCTCTATACTACACCACACAGGAGAGCTGACAGCTCCTCTATACTACACCACACAGGAGAACTGACATATCCTCTATACTACACCACACAGGAGAACTGACATGTCCTCTATACTACACCACACAGGAGAGCTGACATATCCTCTATACTACACCACACAGGAGAGCTGACATATCCTCTATACTACACCACACAGGAGAGCTGACCTATCCTCTATACTACACCACACAGGAGAACTGACATGTCCTCTATACTACACCACACAGGAGAGCTGACATATCCTCTATACTACACCACACAGGAGAGCTGACCTATCCTCTATACTATACCACACAGCAGAGCTGACAGCTCCTCTATACTACACCACACAGGAGAGCTGACAGCTCCTCTATAATACACCACACAGGACAGCTGACAGCTCCTCTATACTACACCACACAGGAGAGCTGACGGCTATATGATCAGTCAACAGAAAAGGCCATCCAGCCAGAGGGGCAGATCAGCACCACCCCGAAATCCGGACCAAACTGACCAGGTATGAACAAAGATCTCTGAGGTACCCCGATCAGCAGACATCAATTCCTCCATCTTCATAATCCCATTCAGCTCCGTTACTCATTCCTTCAAAGAAGGCACAGTACTAGACTTGCAGTGACGTGGGATGACCGTTCTAGCTGCAGTCAGAAAATGCCTAAAGACACCCTTTTTGAGGTGTGGGAGTGATCCAGGAACCATGGAAAGCAACCAAATAGAGGTAGGAACGTCGGTGCGAAAAAGTTTGTTGCCAAGATCAAAAAAATGTTCCCAAAAGGGACGGAGCTTGGGACAATCCCACCAGATGTGTAACATAGTTCCATGAGCCTCCCCACACCTCCAACAATCGGCAGACACATTAGGAAATATCCTATGTAAAAAGCAAGGACAGCGGTACTATCGGGTAAGTATTTTATAGTTTTTCTCCTGAGCAAAACACGAGGTTGGGAACGTATGGGCCAGTAAAAAGGAAGTTCCCCATTCCTCCTCAGAGTGCCGAACTCCCAATTCCTCATCCCAAGCTGTGGTGAATGTCAACTGAGAGTAAGAATAACCAGGTTGGAGGATACCATGTAAATAGGACAGCACGTGAAAAGGAGCAGAGGTCAAGGACAGATAATGTTCCAGAGGAGTCTTACCCTGTAGCAACACAAGACAATCTCCCATGGAAGAGAGATGGGAACGCAGCTGAAAATAAGACCACCATATTGATCGTCTCCCCGGGCAGGCCTCCGAGACAGCAGTCAGCGACAAAATTGTACCATCAGGTGTAAGGGTCTGAGCCAAATATCCACCGCCCCGTCTCTCCCAACAGAGGAATGTATCCACACCCACTGCCGGAGGGAAGGAAGGGTTATCAAAAAGGGGAGTCAAAGGACCCGGACGGTGAACAAGGTCCAGAGTACCATTGATCCGGTCCCACACTACAAGAAATTGACATGTGAGGAAAGGCAAAGAAGAGGTTGGTCGTCGGGAGGCAGTCATCCAAGGCAATGAGAACAAGGCGAGGGAAGACATTCCCTTCTCAGTGCGCACCCATTGCTTACCGGCATCCGAGCGGAACCAGTCCACCAATCGCAGAAGGATCGCAGCTTGATGATAACGCTTAAAATCTGGCAAACCCGCGCCCCCCTCAATTTTCGGTCGGCTAAGGACAGAAAATCGAATGCGCGGCTTAGAGGAACCCCATACAAATTTGGCTATGGCCCTATGTAAGGACTGGAAGAAACACGCTGGCACTACAATAGGGACGGTCTGAAAGATGTACAGGAATTTGGGCAAGATATCCATTTTGACAGCGTTAATACGCCCAAACCACGACATGCGGCTCCCGCCATATGCCACCAAGTCCCTCAAGTTACGTTGAAGGATAGGTGTGTAATTCAAGGTATATAAGTCGGACAAATGTGTGGGGATATGTATCCCCAGGTATTTTAAGGATTTAGATTGCCACTTAAACGGGAAAACCCGAGCGAGATTGGCAGCAAGAGGAGCGTCTAGAGATACATTCAGTGCCTCCGATAAAGAGTAATTAACTTTAAAATTACTCAAATGACCAAAACGCTCGAACTCCCCAGTCAAAGATGGCAAAGAAATCATAGGAGTCGTGATGTACGCAAGAAGATCATCAGCATAGAGTGCGAGTTTGTGATGCTGTGCACCAACACATATGCCATTAATGTTAGGGTTTCTCTGCAGTGCCACGGCCAGGTGTTCCATGACCAAAACATATAGCAGAGGTGAAAGTGGGCACCCCTGTCTCGTGCCATTAGCAATAGTCAGTCAGATAACAGACCGTTAACTCGAACCCGAGCTGTAAGCCCATGGTATGATGCCATAATCCGATCCAACATAGTGGTGCCAAGGCCAACCTGTGTCAAGACACTACGGAGAAACATCCAGTGCACAATGTCAAAAGCATTTTCGGCATCGACGGAGAGGAGACACATCGGTATTTTGCGCATTTGGCAATATGACGTTAAAAGAAGGGTCTTGTTGGTATTATCCCGAGATTCTCTACCACGTACAAACCCCACCTGATCATCCATGATCAGACCAGGCAATAACGGAGAAAGGCGAGAGGCAAGCAATTTCGCAAAGAGCTTCACATCAACATTAATCAGCAAAATGGGCCTGAAGTTTGCGCATATCGTTGGTCCTTACCCGGTTTCGGTAAAAGGGTGATATGAGCCTCGAGGGACTGAAGCGCAAAGGGACAAGAGGAAGACACAGATCGCAATCGAGCTCCGCATTTAACGGGTTAATTGCCAAGATCAGCGGCAAACAGTGGAGTGTTAGCTGTCGGGGACAGCTGACGTCCCGATTCCCGATGCACACTGTCGCCGACAGTGTGCATCGAGAATGGCAGTGACGTCCTGTCACTCTGACAGGAAGTCTATCAGGAGGCTGGTCCTGATAGGCTTCCGTACATGGCAGACACGGAGGCCGTTACTTTTCCTCCGGTCGCCATGCTAGCCATCTTCAAACCTCACGATTTCATTGTGAGGTCTGCCAATGTGCTAGAAACCCCTAAATTGCGGCAATTACAATCGATCACCACAATTAAATAAGCCGCTGATCGGCATACAGTGGAGTGTCAGCTGTCAGGGAACACTGTCGCCGTCAGTGTGCACAGGGAACTGCGCAGTAACGGTACGTCCACATGCGCTAAGACACTGGCCACCCGGACGTACAGTTGCGTCGTGGTGCGTCTAGGGGTTAACCCCTTCCTGCTTTGGCCATTTTTGACCTTCCTGACAGAGTCTCAAATCTGACATGTTTCACTTTGTGGTAATAACTTCGGAATGCTTTTAACTATTCAAGCGATTCTGAGATTGTTTTCTTGTGACACATTGGACTTTACGTTAGTGGGGAAATTTGGTCCATAAATTCAGTATTTAATTGTGAAAACACCACATTTAGCGAAAACTTACATTTAAATTTCGAAAAATGCTCATTTTTGTATCTGCTTGTAAGTCAGGCAGTTATACCAAACAAAATTGTTGCTAATTAACATCCCCCATGTGTCTACTCTATGTTTTCATAGTTTTTTGAACATCCTTTTATTTTTCTATAACATCACAAGGCTTAGAACTTTAGCAGCAATTTCTCACATTTTCAAGAAAATGTCAAAAGGCTATTTGTACAGGGGCCAGTTCAGTTGTGAAGTGGCTTTGAGGGCCTTATATGTTAGAAACCCCCAATAAGTCACCCCATTCTAAATACTTCACCCCTCAAATTATTCAAAACAGCATTTAGAAAGTTTCTTAACCCTTTAGACGTTTGACAGGAATTAAAGCAAAGTATAGGTGAAATTTACAGATTTCATTTTTTTGTTGCAGAAATTAATTATTAATCAATTATTTTTTTTTGTAACACAGAAAATTTTACCAAAGAAATGCAAATCAATATTTATTGCCCAGGTTCTGCAGTTTTAGGAAATGTCCCACATGTGGCCCTAGTGTGATAATGGACTGAAGCAAAGGAGCACCTAGTGGATTTTGGGGCCTCCTTTTTATTAGAATATATTTTAGGCACCATGTCAGGTTTAAAGGGCTCTTGCAATACCAAAACAGTGGAAACCCCCCACAAGTGACTCTATTTTGGAAACTACGTCCCTTGAGTAAATTATCTAGGGGTATAGTGAGCATTTTGACCCCACATGTTTTTTGCAGAAATTATTAGAATTAGGCCATGAAAATGAAAATCTACATTTTTTTTCAAAGAAAATGTAGGTTTAGCTATTTTTTTCTCATTTCTACAAGGACTAAATTAGCAACATTTGTAATGCAATTTCTCCTGAGTAAAGCAGTACCCCACATGTGGTCATAAACGGCTGTTGGACACACGACAGGGCTCAGAAGCGCCATTTGACTTTTGGCGCTAGGATTTAGCTGGATATGTGTGTGGACGTAATGTTGCTTTTGGTATAATAAAGGGATAAATGAAGCATAAAATAAATTTATGGATGTATGGTACAATTTGAAGCAATCCTTGATACACAGGACTGTTTTTTCGGGGCAGGATTCACAGTGGTAAATAGTGTCTTTTCTATTCCCCTTTTGGAACATACTCTGCACCTTTTTTGTGTCCTTCCCTTCTCTGCAATTTGGGGCACTTCATTGGGGAAATGTTGCCCTGGTACAATACGTGGACCATCGCTACCAGCAGATGTGCTTGGGCCCTCCCCTACATGGTTCCCAAATAGAAGTGCCTTGATCACCACCTCTTGAAAATTAAGGAATGTCCCATTGGGATAGCACGTAAGCATTATACATTGCAATCTATACATTATGCACGGCCATCTTTTTGTACCATGTCTTTATTTTCCGGGCACTATACAGCTTCATTACCTGATCAGAGAGATCAACCCCGCCCATGTACTTATTGTAGCTGAGGATGCAATTTGGCTTGTGAGTCCATGTGGTGGTACCTCGATCAGGGACAGGGGTGCTGTCGCTGCCATCAATTTTAGGGAGGCCACTCTGATTTTTGCGCACAGTACCGCATGCTGCAGTATTTCTAACGTAAAGGCACCTAAATAGTTGGATGCTGGTGTAGAAGTAATCCACGTAATGGTGATAACTTTGTCCAGCAATGGGTGTATTAAATCCCACACTATTTTCCCACTAACTCCCAGTATGGGGGGGGGGGCGGCATTCTTGGGGTTCAATAATAGAGTCCTGCCCTTCGTAAACCTGTGTGTATACCCAGATGTATTCTCATACAGTTTGTACAATTTAATTCCATACCTTGCCCTCTTATTGGGCAGGTATTGACAGAATTTAAGCCTCCCTTTACAATGAACAAGGGACTCATCTATTGAAATATATTTATCGGGGGTGTACACTTGTGAAAATTTGGTGCTGAAATGTTCAATGACTGGCCTGATTTTAAATACACAGTCAAATGTGGGGTCGTCCTGAGGCGGGCACTGTATTTTAAAATCTCTTCAAAGCGAGTCCGGGTCATGGCCATGCGGTAAATTGGGGTGTTGTACAAAATATCCGCACTCCAGTATTGCCTAACCTTTGGCTTCCGCACTAGTCCCATATGCAGCACAAGGCCCCAAAATGTTATCATCTCCGCTGCATCTACAGGGGTCCACCTAAAAAATGATGAAGTGGGGTTTTGGGTTAAAAATTGTTGGGCGTACAGATTCGTCTGGGCCACCATTAAATTAACAAACTCCTCCGAGAAAAAGACCTTGAAAAATTTAATTTCTATGAGGCCTGAATTCCTGAGCTGCCTATAAAATCCGGAATTTGAGGCTCATAATTTTCGGGGGGTGGAGTCCACATGGGATCAATCATTGGGGTTGCCTCAGCTGCTCTCCTGGATCGCCTTTGGGGGGTTCCTCATCACTGGAGGAGGAAACAAAAAGGAGTGGGGCATATTCCTCGTCTCCTTCGCTAGCCAGACCAGTGTCAGAGGCAATGATGGCGTATGCCTCCACGACTGAATACATCCTTCTGGACGATTGTAACATTTTGATTTATTATAGGGGGGGTGTGTGGTGTTTTAACACGTGTCATCAACTTTTATTTTTACTCGGGGAGGGGGTGCGCGTGCGTGTGTGTGTGTGTGTGTGTGTGTGTGTGTGTGTGTGTGTAATGTTTTTACACGTGTATAGTGAGCAGAAATTAGAAGATAAGAATTTAAAAAAAATAAAAATAGTCGGATATAGAGTAAGACTAAATTAGAATCAAATTAGACTAAAACAGTAAATCTACGTTATGTAAAATTTACTGTACGAACGTCCGTTAGAAAAAAACTGAATGCCCGTCAGTAACTGACGCTATCTATTACTAAAAAAAACAGTAGTCTAAGGCCTCATGCACACGACCTTAGCCATGTGCACGGCCGTGTTTTTCCGGTCGGACAGCCGCGGAGTGTCACCCGCGGGCTGCCCGCATATTGCAGGCCGTGCACGTGGCCGCGTGCATTAATTGATGAGCCTGGACCGCAAAACACGGCCGTAATAAGACATGTCCGTTCTTTTTGCTGTCCAGGCTCCGGGCCGTGCACGGACTTTGGAAACCACAGTCGTGTGTATGGGCCCATGGGAATGAATGGGGCCACAAGTTGCAGAGTTGCAGGTGAATTGCAACCGCAAAAATACGTTCGTGTGCATGGGGCCTGAGAGTATGTTCACACGATAGCAGGCATTTACGGCTGAAATGACAGCCTGTTTTCAGAAGAAAACAGCTGCCTCGTTTCAGCCGTAAATGCTCCTCCTCGTATTATGCGAGGCGTCTGTGACGCTCGTATATCTTGAGCTGCTCTTCATTGAGTTCAATGAAGAACGGCTCAAATTACGTGGCAAAGAAGTGCCCTGCACTTCTTTGCCGAGGCAGTCAATTTACGCATCGTCGTTTGACAGCTGTCAAACGACGACGCGTAAATTACAGGTCGTCTGCACAATACGTTGGCAAACCCATTCAAATGAATGGGCAGATGTTTGCCGACGTATTGTAGCCCTATTTTCAGACGTAAAACGAGGCATAATACGACTCGTTTACGTCTGAAAATAGGTCGTGTGAACCCAGCCTAACAGTGAACTACAGTAAATTTATACTAAAACTGCAGGAAAAAATTGCTAAATATATCTATATCTAAAACGACTTAACATTTATAACGCTAGCGTATGCTACCCTAACTTCCTACCTACACCTGACTACTATATATTTTTTTTTTTACTGTTTTAGAAAAAAAAAACCTGTGCCAGAAAAGATGCTGATCGATCAGTGAGGTGCGGGTGAAAAAATATAAAAAGACCAAAAAAACCTGCGTCAACAAATTACCACAGATGCTGATAACTAATCAGCAGTCTGTGGCCGCAGGGTGCGCACACTTATATGGTGCAAATTTATCATTGAAAAAAATGAAAGAAATAAAAAATTCCTGGACCAAAAATTTAGCACAGATGCCGATCAGTGATGGCGGTCACTGACCAGTGGTCACAGGACAGACACAGGTAATTGGTATGAGTAAAAAAAGGGGGGAAAAAAGTACCAAAAAAGAACCTGCGTAAAAAAACAAATCACAGATTCTGATTAGTGATTGTGGTCACTAACCAGCACTTCGTGGCCGCAGGGCGCACACAGGAAGATGGTGCAGATTAAAAAAATAAAAAATCCTGTGCCAAAAATGTAGCACAGATGCTGGTCACTGATCAGCGTTCAGTGGGCACATGATTCGGACAGGGGTGGATAGATTGGGACAGGGAGGGGGTGGGGTGGGACAGGGACAAGGACAGGGAAAGGGCCAAAAAAAAATCTGTCTGATCACAAAAAAAAAAGACTGCTGGTGATCAGACAGAAGTAGCAAGAAAAAACTTTTTTTTTACACAGATCGCACTACAAATCCCAGCATAGCCGCAGCAGACAGTCTCTCAACCGATGCACACTGCCTCAAACTGGAATGGCGGCGTCCAGAGCGGTATCTGTAATCATAACACCTGCCGGTGCTCTGATTGGTCGGTCATTACTGACCGAGCAGTCAGAGTGCTCTCAGAGGTGGCATCACCGGCACCTCGCTAGATGACAGTGGTGACGGGTGCAGCACCCATCACCACCGTCTAACTGTGCCCTGTGACTCCAGGGCACAGTTTTAACAAAAATGCCTGCGATTGGCCGGTCAGAATTGACCGACCAATAGCATCGATCGATGATGTGTGGGGGCGGAAACGGCACCCTGGGCGAGTAGTAGAGATGGCCTTCTGTCAGGCACAGCAGCCATCTTTACTTTGTCACGGTGCATTTCCTATACGGCGCTTTGCGGGAAGCACCTCCTGACAGCGCCGTATATATACGGCGGATGTCGGGAAGGGGTTAATATGAAAAAAGGTCCAAAAATTAGCCCTTCTTGGTGGTGGTGGATGCCTGCCGGTTTTTATACAAACACCGTGGTAACGGAAGAAGCAATGGCTTTTTCCAAGCAATCCAAAAATTAGCCCTTTTTGGGGAGTAGCAACAGGAAAGTGAAGAAGAAATGGCTTGTTTACAAAAGAAAATCCGAAAAAATTACAACCTGTGGTTGTTGTGTAGCCCTGATAGTAGCATCAGGGGTGGTGGTAGAAGCTGCATCTGAAGCAGCACAGTATAAAACAATGGACAAGACAGGAGATCTGTGGTTGCGTAGGCCAGACAAATGTTAAAGTGAATACATACCAGAGGTCATGGTCTCGCATAGCAAAGACGGCAACACCCGACGAAGGCATTTGCCGAAACGCGCGTTGCTGCTGTTACCTGTTGCAGTGGTAATGCTGGCAGAGGCGGTGGAGCTTTGGCTAAGCATGGAGTGGCCCTCCGGTCAGACATGGTTTCTGCCATATGGAAGCCGTGACGAGCTGGCTGCATATCTTCTCTCGATAATAAAAACGCCATTTTGGTTTTATACGGAGGGTCTAAAAGTGTGGCTATCCAGTACTCGGCTGTCAGCGTGCAAGCAACGGAGAATACAGCTCGCCATCGTTTCCGAGGGCCCGGTTGGTTCCATCTTCCCCATAATGCCATGGTTGTTCATCATCACGGTCGTTGTCGTCATCCTTACTGTCATCATGTTGGGTTTCTGCCCCGTCCCCTATCCCTTCCTGTGATAACTTGACCAATTCTATCTCCAAATACACCTCCTCAAGTCCTACTTCTTCATCCTCCTCAACATCCATAGTGCTGCGAGCCAGATGTAGACGTCCGTTGAGGAAGATAGGCGCCTGGTGTCCGGAGTTGAACCAGACCTGCACAACCGTGGAGGTGTCCTAATTAGTAATGCCTGGCCTAGTTGAGGTGGTGCATCATACTGCAAAATATTGACCCAGTGGACTGTGAAAGACATGTACTGTCCCTGCCCATAGTTGCTGCTCCACGTGTCAACGGTAGCGTGCACATTGCTGCACCCACCGACCATTGCAAGGAGTGGTCCACGTCATTGTGCAGGCCGAGACAGCATTCTTAGAGAAGTCATGGTGGCTAGGTATCCTCCACTTAGGCTGAGTACAAGCCATCAGTTGCCTAAAGGCAGTGGACTTGGGGGCGTGGCCTGACTGGGGATGTGAGAGGACGCGCGGCGTGTTAGCTCCTGCTAGAGATCCTTCTTCTATCCTTTTTCGGAGCTCTTTACAGGATACAATTTGAACGGCCTGGTGCTACTTACCTGGGTGATCATTCCTGCCTGGTTTGCAGCCCTGTTCTGTCGACATCGCGACCATGACCCGTCGGAAACCAGATGTGTAGGTGGAGCGGGTAAGCCAAGATGGCGCTGGCACTTCCTCTGCAGTCGCACGTGCGGCGGCCTAAGCGAGACACTCGTCTGCCACACCAAGTAAGCCTGCAGTGCCCGCGAAGGCTCCTAAACATCCCTCCGTTCCTACGCTGGAGGTGCACACCGAGGTGAGCGCTGATGAGACTTGTGATGGACAATTACTGGAACTTTGTGAGGTGGGTTCTTCCCTGTCACTATCTCCTCCTGCATGTGCTGGGGAAGGGTGAAACCTCCATGATTGATGTCTTTCTGACCATCACTAAATGCAATACCACGCTGTCTTCCTTGTCGCTGCAATTGGGAGGTGTGAGTGAGGATGTGGGGTTTATTCGCCATGATTTGCAAAAGGTCTCAGAACGGATATCGGCGGTGGAGGGCCGCGTTAGCGCGACTGAAGACGCCATTTTACCCATGCTGGGGGATCTTTTGAAACATGACCGCGCCATTTTGACTTTACAGGCTAAAGGCTATGATTTGGAGAACAGACTCCGACGGAATAATATCCGATTGGTGGGCTTGCCTGAACGCATGGAGGGTAATACCCCGACTGAATATATTGAGACATGGCTGAAATCTATTTTTGGTGCTACAATTTTGTCACCCATGTATGCTGTGGAACGTGCTCACAGGGTTCCCATGCGACCACTTCCGCCAGGGTCACAACCCCGAACTATGCTTGTCAAGCTCCTGCATTACCGTGACAGGGATGCCATTCTGAAAGCGGCCAGAGATATGAAAGATGTCACTTTTAATGGCCATCGTATAGCATTTTTTCCAGACTTCTCGGCAGATATCCAAAAGAAACGTCTTCTGTTCCAGGAGGTAAAGAGGCGCTTGCGTACGCTCCAAATCCCATTCGATGTTATATCCTGTGAAGCTTCGAGTGGTTGCCTTGGGAGAAACACATTTTTTTGAGAACTCTAAGGCCCCATGCACACGACCGTGTTTTTGTCCACCCGTAAATACTGCCGTAAATACGGGTCCTTGGTCACACGTATTCGACCCGTATTGCACCAGTATTTACGGACCCGTGCCCGTAAATACGGGTCCGGTGTCACCCGTATTTCACTCATATTTACAGGCACGTTTTCGCTGCAAAATTACACTGCAGTAATCGGCAGCCCCTTCTCTCTATCAGTGCAGGATAGAGAGAAGGGACAGCCCTTTCCGTAATAAAAGTAAAGTTAAAATTCTTACTTACGCGGCCGTTGTCTTGGTGACGCGTCCCCCTCTTGACATCCGGTCCGACCTCCCTGGATGACGCGGCAGTACATGTGACCGCTGCAGCCAGTGATTGGCCTGTGATTGGCTGCAGCGGTCACATGGGCTGTAACGTCATCCCAGGAGGCCGGACTGGAGGAAGAAGCAGGGAGTTCTGGGTAAGTATGAACGTCTTTTTTTTTTTTTTTTTACAGCTTTATCTATATTGTGATCGGTAGTCACTGTCCCTGGTGCTGAAAGAGTTAATGCCGATCGTTTAACTCTTTCAGCACCCTGGAAGTGACTATACACTGACGTCGCCTAGCAACGCTCCCGTAATTACGGGTGCACAAACGTAGTCACCCTTAATTTCGGGAGCCCCATAGACTTCTATGGGCTGCCCGTGCCATAATTAAGGCCTGAAATAGGACATGTTCTATATTTTTCAACGGCACGGGCACCTTCCCGTAAGCATACAGGGAGGTACCCGTGGCCAATAGAAGTCTATGGGCCCGTGATTACGGGCGTTTTTACGTTCGTGTGCATGAGGCCTAAAGACGCTGTGAGATGGCTCGACCGTAGTGAGCGTTGTATTCGTGTTTCAGATGAATTGATGGTGGACCAGACTTCGATATATTTTCTAATGTTTTTCCAGGGAGCCGGTTGCTCCGAAACATGTGTGCTCCTTTGATGCTGATTCGACGGACTTCCATTGAATCAAGGAGTGGTTGCAGAACACTGTAGTTTGTTCTTTTTGAAACATGTCGTCCAGGTTCAAGGAGGACTGGTGCCCTAACTTGCTTTGGCTAAAGCGAGTCTTTTGGCATATGTGGGTTATTTTTGGGGGGGAGGGAGTTGTGGGAATTTTTTGGGGGTTCTTCCAGAGTATACATACTTGCTTTGATTGCACGGTCAGTTCCTATTGTACATGTTTGATAACACTGCTCTTCCAGTGTATACATACTTGCTTTGATTACAATGTAGGTTTCTACTGTACCTGTCTGATGCTGTTTTGCTCCTGTTTGAATTGTTTCTGTAACTTTTATGGCTCATAATGTCAGGGGCCTTGGAGATCCAATTAAGCGTACAGCCGTCTTTGAGTATGTTAAGTCCCATTTTCCTGCTATCTTATGCTTACAAGAAACACATCTCTCTAGGGATAGAATTTCTACTATACATCGTGCATGGATGAGTCATGAATATCAATCTGTTCACACCAGTTACTCGAGGGGTGTCCGTTTGGTGATACATCGTTTGATACCCTTTAAGTGTCTGCAGGTTGATATTGATGATGAGGGGAGATATGTCCGTCTTCATTGCACTATATCCTCTATACAATATATCATTATTGGAGTTTATATTCCACCACCCTTTAATTATGATGTACTCAGAAAGGTTTTGAGTTTTACCGGCACTTGGCCAGGGGTACCGTTTATCATACTAGGAGATTTTAATAATTGTATTCATCCTTACTGGGACGAATTCAATGCTGATGGAGCTAGTGTGGATGGACCCATAACTGCGTTTGGCTCTTTTCTCCATGAGGTGATGCAGCTGGATCTATGGAGACTGAAGCATATTCATGATAGGCATTATTCTTCTCTAGTTCGCACAATAGCTTGTCCCGTATAGATCTCGGATTGGGCCCTGACATTGTAGCCAGAGCGGTTATAACTGCTGAATACTTACCTAGGGCAGTTTATGAGCACTCTCCCTTGGAATTGGTCATATCTTTGTCTCGAGGTCCTCGAAATAATAGGACATTGTGGAGGTTGAATGCCTTCTGGTTGACTGTTATAAATGAATCTGATGTGCTTAAGGTATTGACGGATTATTTTTCGGAATATGTGGGCACGGCCAATACAGGAATGGTGTGGAATGCTATGGAGGCTACGCTGAGAGGGTGTTTGATTCCGTTGATCAGCGGGGTCAAATGGAAAACTAGAAGGTTGGGTGATACTCTTAGGGATAGGGTGCGACAGACTGAGGCGACTCATGTTCTGAATAACTCTGCTACATCTTTGGCTAATTGGCGGGAGGCTCAAGAACAACTGAAAAATCATTTATTGGAAGTAGCTGCAAATAAGAGGATGTTTCAGAAACACCGTTCTTACGCTGAGCGGGAGAAAGCGGGACATATGGTTGCGAGAGCACAGTATGGCCAAACATACATTGCAACTATACAAAATACTGATGGGATACTGATCTCCGGTAATGCAGAGATAGCAGATGTGTTTAAATCTTATTATGCTTCTTTATATAGTTCACATGTACAGGTGTCTGAGGCCCAGCTCGAGACATACTTATCTGCTATCTCATTACCAGTCTTGTCCTCTGTTGATGGAGTATTTTTGGAGACCCCATTGCAGTTGGAGGAGTTGGCATCTCTAGCTAATAATAAGGCTCCGGGGTCGGATGGTCTTCCGGTGGAAATTTTTGAAAAATTGGGTGATATACTTTTTCCGCACCTCTTGGATGTTTTTACGTCAGCTGTTAGAGACCAGGGTTTACCTGACACCATGAGAGAGGCCGTGATAGTGGTTCTTTTGAGATCTGATAAAGATCCTTTGCTTGCTTAATCGTATAGACCGATATCTCTCTTACCAGTAGATATTAAAATCATTGCTAAGGCCATTACGACGGTAATACATCCTGATCAAACTGGCTTTATGCCCCAAAAGTCTACAGCTATAAATCTCAGAAGGCTATTTATTTAATTTTTTTTAAAATTCTTTTATTTATCATTTTGTTATTTTATATCACAATTTGTACAAATAATATACACAACATAGTGCAAAAATGGCATTGAAAATCATACAAATCACAGGTCAGTTGTCAGCCTCACATCAACACATGAGTTCACCTGAGAGTACCATGACGCTGAAAACACTTATGTAAGAAAACTCCGGTATGCAACCTGTACCCGCAGCCGTGCATGATATGTACTAAATGTGCATAAGCGCATTAAAGAGAGCAACAGAGACAGAAAGGAGGAGAGGCTAATTAGTAAAGAAAGAAAGAATAGAAAATGGGGAGTGAGAAAACAAGAAGGGGAGGGGGGGGGGGAGCTGACCTGACATTCCGGATCTAGACAGGAATTCACGAGGCCATGATGATTTTATATTCCTCGGTCGTTTGGAAACTAATCCATTCACGCCATGTTTTTAGGAAGGAGGCATGAGTCCCCTTCATTGATGCCGTGAGGTCCTCCATTCTCATGATTTCCTGGATCTTGCCGAACCACATGCCCACCGTCGGAGGACAGGACTGTCTCCACAGTGCAGGAACACATGCCCTAGCCGCGTTTACCAGGTGTCTAACTACCGAACGTCTATACACTGGTAGTGGGACCTCACACAGATGAAGCAGGAAGAGGCCCGGGGATCTCGGCAGAAGGTAATCTGTAAACTTTGAGGAAATGCGCCACACCTCGGACCAGAACCCAGTCAAGTGTGGGCAGTCCCAGAAATATGCAGGATTGTACCCACCTGGTCCCCACATCTCCAGCATAATGGCGAGGCTGCCGGGATCATAGCATGCAATCTTTAAGGCAATATCTTAAACCCTGCCTCTTGGAATCTGCTGGCCATGGAGGACTTATGTGTCATGGTGAACATGCGGTCTTGTTGTTCAGGTGTAAATGTTTCGCCCAGATCCCTCTCCCAGCTGAGCAAGTACGGGGGTGGCAGCAGGTTGGTGGGCGAGATCAAGAACGCATAGATTCTGGATAAAGCATGTCGGATCGCAACCATACTTGGAATGGACCGCTATCCAGTCCCGGTGGAAAGGCAGGGTTGCCCAAGATCGGGAATAGCGGGGAGGGGGACGGCGAGATCTCTGCCCGAGTAAACACCCGCGCTGCGGCTGCCAGAGTGGGGCCGATTGTCGGGTGTAACCGCGCGACCCTGGGAACATGTCTGCCCAACCAAGGCAGAGCCTGCAATGGGATAGACATAAACACCTGTTCCATAGATACCCATTCCTTCGTCCCGCCGTGCCGGAACCAGTCTAAGATTCGTGTCAAGTGGGAGGCGTGATGATAGGAGACAAAGTCCGGAAGACCAATGCCCCCCTCCCCCTTTACACGAAAGAGCAAAGATCGGGCGATACGTGCTGGTTTCCCTGCCCATATGAATTTGTGCATCAGGGACAGCAGGGACTGAAAGAACGGGCATGGGATATGGATCGGTAGGGCCTGTAAGAGATACAGAATCCGTGGCAAGATTTTCATTTTAAAAATCGCACACCTACCGAACCAGGTAAAAGTGCCCGACGTCCAAGAGTCCAGGTCCGCCTTTATACGTTGAAGAAGCAAAGGGAAGTTCACCGCATAAAGGCGAGAAAGATCCCCGGGAAGTCGGACTCCCAGGTATTTAAGCGAATCTCTTGCCCACTTGAAGGAAAAGGACTCCGACAGTTCAGCGACCAAAGTCTGTGGTAACGAAATATTGAGGGCCTCTGACTTCTAGTAGTTTATTTTGAAGTTGGATAATCTCGAGTATCTACCCAGCTCCGCCATCAGGTTAGGCAAGGAAATTCTAGGGGCTGTGAGGAAGAACAGCAGGTCATCCGCGTAAGCGGCAACCTTATGTGATCTGCCTCCCAAGTCCACGCCTGTAATGTCCGGGTTGGAGCGGATATGACACAGCAGGGGCTCCAGGCATAAAATAAAGATCAGTGGTGATAGAGGGCAGCCTTGGCGTTAGTAATTGTAAAGGAGGATGAGAGTTGCCCATTGACCTTGACCTGAGCTGACGGGGAGGAGTAGAGACCAGAGATCCATGACATCATATGAGTCCCTATTCCTATATGTCGTAGGGTGGCCAACATAAAGTCCCAACTGACCCTATCGAAAGCCTTTTCCGCGTCCGTTGACAAGAAACAAGTGGGTGCCTTTGGGAGATTGTAGAGAGAGTGGTAATAGGTGCGGAAGGTCTCAGAGATGTCATGTGGAAGTTGAAGTAATTTATTATGAGTACCTATGATGTGTGGGACGTATGTACGCGATCTGGTTTTCCGGAGGGCGCGGGCCAAGGTCCTACTGGGTTTATTACTGAATTCATAAAAGTGTCTTCTACATTTGACTAGGGTGGCCTTCGCCTTGGCCAGACAGAGTGAGCGTACCTGCTCCCTCAATTGCCCCAATTCTGCCCCTAATAACCGGTCCTGTGATATTTTATGGGACTGTTCCAGTCGGTGGATACGTAACAGTAGGTCTCTGAGATGTGCCGTTCGCTCCTTTTTGAGTTTGGCTCCCAGTCGTATAAGGGAACCGCGCACCACACATTTATGTGCCTCCCATATACAGAATGGGTCTATCCCTGGTGTGTCATTTTTATCAAAGTATTCCACCAGGTCACGACGTACTTCAGAGACCACTGACGTATCCTGTAGGAGCGACTCATTCAGTCGCCACTGCCAGGAGGGAGGATGGGCCAATGGGCGCTCTAGGGTGATGGTAATAAGGGCATGGTCAGATAACGTTATGTCATCTATTGAGGATGATGTAAGGCTAGGGAGATGTGCGTGACGCAGGAAAAAATAGTCCAACCTGGAATAGGAGTTGTGAGGCGCCGAGTAGTATGTGTAGTCTTTGACTGAAGGATGCATAACCCGCCACGTGTCAACTAGTTGATGGTCGTGCAGCAATCGCCGTATACGACGATGTGCCGCGCTGGGTAGGGAGGAGTGCCCTCATGATGTGTCTAAAACGGGGTCTAGGGTGACATTTAAATCCCCCCCCCATGACTAGGGTTCCTTCCAGAAAGCCATCCAGAGCCCTCAACACTCTGTCCAGGTAGGCCACCTGACCAGAGTTAGGGAGATAGTATGAGGCCAGTGTGTACAGTGCATTATCCAACTTACCCTTTACGAAGAGGTACCGTCCCGCTTCATCTGCGCAAGTGTCCACGTGTTCCCAGTGTAGGGAACGAGAGACCAGGATGGAGACTCCCTTGGTCTTGGAGTCGGGGGACGCACTGTGATACCCTGCGGGGTAGTTGGTGTCCGTAAGTTTCAGGATGCTATCTGCCCGGAAGTGGGTTTCCTGTAGAAAGGCCACGTGCGCTTTTTGTTTCCACAGGAGACGGAGAATGGAGGACCTCTTTTCCGGAACATTCAGACCCTGTGCGTTTTGGAGACAACGGTAATGTCAGTCATGGCAGCGTAAATTTCAGGGGTAGGCAGCGGTGGAAGGGGAGAGAAAGACGAGGAAGAAAAAGAGGGAAAAAAGAAGAACGAGTATATTCAGAGCAAGCTCTCTAAAGTCGGAGTACAATACCTCTCCACTACTCAACGCGAGCTGTGCCGCCCGCAGGAAACCTTCAAACACGACACAGCTACACGGAACCCTAATGGGGAACAAGGAAAGACCGGAGTGCAAAGACAGCGCAACAACAGTTAAAATGTCAACTAGAAAATTCAAGTAACCAAAGTGCTTGAGAGCCCCGGACTTACCCTATTAACAGTTAACATTCCTATTATTCACCTTCCCCTCCGTGATAACGCAGGTTAGGCAAATGAAACAGTTAAAGCAGGTGAACTAGATAAAGCCTCCCCCAACAGGTGTGGACTTGCCCGCCCCCTCAACCCACAATGCTACAACCAGCTATATGGCAGTTCCAGCAATGTGTTCCTGACAGTCCTCCAGGAACCCTATGGGAAAAAGATAGAAGGAAAATGCAAAATGTAGTGCAAGAAAATGTCTACAATAAAGGCGTCTGTAGACATTCAGTCCCTCCGCGGCGATCGTCGTCTAGGGGGATGGAGGTCATCGGGCCTCGGTCTCTGCGTGGAGGTCGACGTTCCATGGCTCTGGGGTCAGATGGCTCTGCTCCTGGTTGGATCAGCTGACGGGACCCAAAATCCGGGTATGGGCCTCCTCTAGGAGCAAATGGCGTCGGCGGTTCGGTCCAGTCTGGTAACCGCACCGGCGTGGTCTCCAAGAATCTGAATGCTTCCTCCAGGTCGTCGGGAGAGCGGACAGCAAAAGACATTCCCTGCTTGCGAAGGATGATGTGGAAAGGGTGTCCCCACCTGTATGTTGCGCCTGCTGCCCTTGTTGCTTCCAATAACGGGCGGACCGTTCTGCGCATGGAGAGTGTCAGTCTGGATACATCTGGCAGGACGGTGATATCGGCGCCATTGTATGGGACAGCCCCTTTTTCCCAGGCTCTGCGGGCAATCTCTTCTTTTTGCTTGTAGAAGTGAACTCTACAGATAACATCCCTGGATCTATTGCCGTCTCCATTCCTGGGACCTGCCAGTCTGTGAACTCTGTCCATCTCTATGGGCATATCTCGCGGACGCTGAAAATGTGGGTCACAGCATCGTAAAGTCCATCGGGGGGTACAGACTCGGACAAACCCCTCAGTTTCAAGTTGTTCCGCCTTCCCCTGTTCTCAACATCATCTAGGTGTAGGGAGAGGTCTTGGAGCTGCGTAGCTGTGGTAGCCAAGGACTGGGAGAGGACCGATATGTCCAGGGAGTCGACGGAGTGCTGGCGTTCTAGGGTGTCCACTCTCACTGCTAGGGCACGTACCTCTTGGGTGACCTCGCCTATGGCCCTGTCGTGTTTCTCCTCCAGTCGTTCGAGGCGGAGGTCTAAATCCGTTTTAGTGGGCAGAACCTTGACCATCTCCCAGAGTTCTGCCAGTCTCCGTTCCATGGAGAGCAGGGGGCCCGAGGACAGGCCGGGGTGGTGGTCTCCTGTTAGCCCTGATGAGGTGGGGGAGAGGGTCTCCCGGAAGATGACCGGTAACCCCTGGCTCTGCTGACTGCTTGGCACGGGAGAGATCTCTGTCTGGGCCAGTGGAGGGGGCCCTGTGCTTTCTGCCCCACACTGACCTCTGTCTGCCGGCTGCATCTCTCCTTCAGGCCCTGCGGTGTCGGCGCCGGGCTGTAGCTGGCCGGAGTGAGAGGAAAGCGGGGTGTGCCCATGCTGCTATCCGGAAGGCTGGCTGCGGCCTGTTGGAGGGGACGAGGAGGCCCGTTGCGGGGTGTTTTCCTGCGCGGATCGGAGGAACCGGGCGATATTGGAGGTGCCCGAGGTGTCCGGGGGGTTCCGACGGTGCTTCCCCCTGGTCATAGTTATTCCTACGGCTGTTTAGTGAGCCCTATCGTGCGATATTCGGCGGGGTGAGTCCGGAGCTGCAGTTGCACGCGTCCTCACACCGCCATGCCTAAGCCACGCCCAGAAGGCTATTTTTGAATTTACAACTTCCAGCTGATAACTCAGGTAAACGGGTGCTTTGCTCCTTAGACGCAGCAAAAGCCTTTGACAGTGTGGAATGGGCGTATTTATGGGCAGTACTTAGGAAAATGGGCTTTGGAGACTCGTTTATGTCCTGGATTAGGATGCTGTATGATAGACCTGTAGCTAGAATTCGGGTGAATAACTTTCTGACTGATACATTTCCATTGGGTAGAGGTACGCGGCAGGGCTGCACGCTTTCTGCACTGCTCTTTGCCATAGCTATTGAGCCATTGGCTGTTTTGATCCGGCGTTCGGTAGATATTGTTGGGTTTCGTCATGGGGAACAAGAGGATTAATAAGCGTTGTACGCTGATGACATGCTACTGTTTTTGGAAGATGCTGCCTCCTTGGATGCCGCCATTTTTGCTATTGCAGAGTTTGGTCAATTCTCTGGATTGATCATTGTGGCGGAACGGGTGACGGTTACAGGCATTGTACCCAGATAAAGGTTAAGCCTGACGCAAACCGTCGCACTCCCGCCATCCGGGTGCCATAGCTTAGATGGCGCCCGGTGCTAGATGGGGATATGTCCCCTCAAACTGCATTACGTTATGTTTGATAACCAGTTGTTTTATATTGTATTGTATTCAGTGCTGCTTCACTGTCCTCCCCTCTAGGGTTAATCTTACACTGCAGGAGAATGGGTCACAGGCAGAGAGCGGGAACTTGTTTAATGTAAATAAGAAAAAGGATGGGGCCTGTTTCCTGAGGGAGGGGTGAGTGAGGGATATCGTGGTGCTGTGAGAGAAATGAGGTAGTTGCTGCCCAGGAGAGGATGAGATAGCAGTGTGAGCTGCAGGCAGGGGCTGTCTACCTCAGAGATGGTACCTGACCTAGGGACAGTAACAGAGGACAAGTGCTGGAGTCCCATCTAACTAAGGAGGATCTGGAGACACCCCGAAGGATGAAAGGTACAGTGGAGAGACCCCATAGTGAGGTAGCCTGTCCCATCCAGCCCAGAGGGGAGAAGCAGCGATGCATTGGTTCTGTGTGTGTCTGTCCCTGTTAATAAACGCGCCGCTGTGGCTTGTCCCCTGTTAATCTGTGTCGCCTGAATCTATCGCCCACATTCTCTTGGCGTAAACCGACCCCCACTGACCCGGTTTCGCCACATTTGGTGGCAGCGGTGGGATAGATTCAGCCCGTTCTAGGGGAAGCGGCAGGGGATAGGTATCCTGGTACCATCCGGCGCTTTGCGACCAGACCTCAAGGGCGGACTGCCACACGTGCTGCAGTACAGGGGGACCACAGGCACCTAAATCCCAAGTCATGGAGCCTGACTCTATGGATCCTCCCGGCGGAGCAGAGGATGTCCCCTATGGCAGCTACCTCCGAATTACACTCCAAGAGCTGTGCCGGTTCCGGCGTATTGCTTTCTCGTCTCGCGACATCAAGGATGGGCTGATTGAGAAGCTCCAAGCCTGGGACCTGGTGAACCCGGCCGAGATGGGAGAGATGGCCGAGGGTGACGTTGACTACTGCCCCGAAGAACCGGCCAGTCGCCAGAGAACCGGCCGTAGCGCCATCTCGGACGCCCAGGCCCTGCGGATGGGGGATCTGCTGACCGCTCTGGGGCCTCAAAGCTCCGAGGCCGAGCGCCTGATCATCGTTGGGGCCGCGGCCCGTGCAGTGGCACCCCCAGAACCAACAACCCCAATCCCTGCCGGGCCCCGAAGACCCCAACTACGATACAACGACCTCCCCAAGTTGGATCCTTCGTCCACGGATATCGATGCGCACCTAACCATGCTGGAGACACAGCTACAGGTGCATGACATCCCCACCACCGAATGGGCTCGCTACGTGGGGCCCAGCCTGGAAGGGAGGGCCCTTGAAGTCTACCGGAGCCTAGGTCCAGAGGACGGACGGGACTACGGTTGCCTCCGGGACGCCCTGCTGAAGAGGTATGCGATCACCCCAGAGACTTACAGAGAGCGGTTCCGTAATTTGACGCTCGCCGGCAAGGGTACCCATGTGGAACTGGCAGCCCAGCTCCGCTTAAGCTGCTCCAGGTGGGCCGAGGGGAAGAAGGCCTTCAGTCGGGAGGACCTCGTCATTTTGGAGCAACTCCTCTCCAGGATGGAGGTCCCCGTTCTTGGCCCACCGACCCCAGTGGAGAAGCCTTCCGCGCCAGGAACAACGCTGAGAGCTCCGAGCCCCTACCAAAATAGCAGAACCACCCCGGCCAACTTCGATTAGACCCCAGCCGCAGCCTACGGCCGCCCCGATCACTCCAAGGGTCCGCGGCCCTACGGACTCCCGCCAGTGTTATGGGTGCCACCGTCCGGGGCACATTCGACGGGACTGCCCCCTGGCCCAATCAACGGTGCCCTTTCCCAGACCAACCCCAACCCGGGTCGCCTTTTGCCCAGAGGCGGGCGACCCCGATGAGTGTGGCCACCTCCTAGATGCACCAGAGGTGGAGGAGGTGGTCTACCACGTAGAGCTTGCGAGCCTCGTGATGAACCAGGTCCCTGCCAACATGCAGGGCCACCGACAGCCCGTGGTGCTGGGACGCCGCACCGTCCAAGGACTCCGTGACTCGGGGGCATCCCTCACCCTGGTAAGAGCGGACCTGGTTCCCCAGGCTATGGTTCTTCCCCAGCGATTAGCCCGGATTGCCCTGGCGGACGGACAGCAGCGGTCCATTCCCCGCGCCAGAGTCTACCTGGACTGGGGCCCCGGAAAATGGGAGGTCGAAGTCGGGCTCATGCCGGATCTCCCCGCCGATGTCTTATTGGGGAACGACCTTGGGAACGGTCTCACAAGTCAGTTCGCGGGAGCCGTGACCCGCAGCCAAGCCCGGGAGAACCTTTACCGGCCTCCACCACCGACCAGTGTAACCACCGAGGCTCCTCTCCCGGAAGCCCCGCTCCCCGAACCGCCGGTGGTAAGAACCCAAGGCCCTGACGCCTCACAACTGACCGACCCGACGAACCCCCCGACAGACCTGGGGGAGGTGGATAGGGTCGCTTTTAGGGAGGCCCAGTATACGGATCCTTCCCTGTCCTCTGCCCGTAGCCTGGCCGATCGACCACCCAGTGGAGGGGTCCAGGCAGGGTTCCAGTGGGACAACGGGCTGTTGTACCGGGTCGAAGCCCCGACCAAGCCTGAGTCGCCCTGGACCGCCTCCAAACAGCTGCTTGTTCCCCAAGCCTACCGTGCACGAATGTTAGCCCTGGCCCACGATATACCCGCGGCGGGTCACACTAGGACCAGGTCCACCAGGGCCCGGCTCTCGAAGGATTTCTTTTGGCCAGGGCTGACTGAGGACGTGCGGCGGTACCGAGCTTCGTGCCCTGTCTGCCAACGGGTGGCGGGGGCCCCGCGCAAGGTGCCGCTCAGGCAGCTGTCCCTCATCCGAGAGCCCTTCCAGCGGGTGGCCATAGATCTGGTTGGCCCCCTTAATCCCCCCAGCCGAGGGGGAAAGCGTTACATCCTAACCCTGGTAGACTTCGCTACCAGATACCCGGACGTAGTGGCTCTGTCCTCCATAGATGCTGAGCACGTCGCCCAGGGACTCATGGACATCTGCAGCCGGGTGGGGTTCCCGCGTGAGGTACTCACAGACCAGGGATCTCAATTCCAGGGAGAACTCATGCAGGACTTCTGGAATCGGCACGGGGTGAGTTCTCTAAGAACCACCGCCTACCACCCCCAAACGAACGGACTGTGTGAAAGGTTCAACGGTACCCTCAAGCAGTTGCTACTCCGATACGTCCACTCGGAGGGGAGAGACTGGGACCGCTCCTTGCAGCAGCTTCTCTTTGCCTATCGAGAGGTGCCGCAGGAGTCTACCGGGCACTCCCCATTCGAGTTGCTGTTCGCGAGGCGGGTCCGGGGACCCTTGGACTTAGTCCTGGAAGGTTGGGAAGGGAAGTTTGCAAGCCCGGAGATCCCGGTAGTAGACTATGTGAGCCAAATGCTGGAGCGCCTAGCACGGCTGATGGATTTGGCCCATCAGCGATTCGAAGTAGCTCGAAGCCGTCAACGGGACGAGTACAACCGTAGCGCCCGACCCCGAGAGCTGGGGGTGGGGGAGAAGGTACTGGTCCTCGTGCCAGTACGAGGCAACAAGTTGCAGGCCAATTGGGCTGGACCGTACACTGTAGTGGGGCGACAGGGGACGACGAACTACCTAGTAGCCCACGACAAGGCAGAAAAGCGGGCACGGAACTACCACATAAACCGGCTCAAGGCCTATGTGGTAAGGGAGGTAGGAGCAGTCGCGATATGCTGCCCGCCCATGGACAACCCTGACGTGGACCGCATCCCTGACCTACTGGCAGAGGCCCGACGCCAGACAGGGCTGGCAGATGTGCAGCTTGAAGTCCAGCTATCGCGCTTGCAGAGTAGGGAGATGGGGGAGGTGTTAGCAGCCCAGGAGGCCCTGTTCACCGCGTCCCCCGGACGTACCTCCCTAGTCGCTCACGAGGTCGACACTGGAGGAGCCCGACCCCTGAGGCAGCCCGCGTTCCGAGTGGCTCCCTCAGTGCTGACCGCGATGAGGAAAGAAGTAGAAGAAATGCTGGAGATGGGGGTCATTGTACCATCTCACAGTCCTTGGGCCGCCGGCGTTGTGTTGGTCCCCAAGAAGGACAAAACCACAAGGTTCTGTGTAGACTACCGGCGGCTGAACGAGGTAACCGTTACGGATGCCTATCCGATGCCCCGGATTGATGAGCTGCTCGATAGGCTGGGAGGGGCACGCTTTGTGTCCACTCTGGATCTCAGCAAGGGCTACTGGCAGATTCCTCTGACCAAGGAAGCCCAAGAGCGCTCGGCGTTCATCACCCCGTTCGGCCTGTTTGAATTTACGTGCATGCCATTCGGGTTGAAGAACGCCCCCGCGACCTTCCAGAGGGTGGTCGACCGGATCCTCGTGGGGTGTCAGGAGTTTGCCCAGGCCTACCTGGACGATATCGCTATCTTTAGCGAGACTTGGGAGGAACACTTGGGGCACGTGGCGCAGATCCTGGAGCGCATCCGGTACGCCGGCCTCACCATCCGCCCCGACAAGTGCCAGATGGGGATGGCAGAAGTCGCCTACCTGGGGCACCGAGTGGGCAGCGGACAGATCTGCCAAGGTGGAGGCCATTCTCCAATGGCCCCGGCCGGCCAACCAGAAGCAGGTTAGGGCCTTTCTGCGAATCACAGGGTACTACCGAAAATTCATCCCGCAGTATAGTGCCCTGGCCAAGCCCTTGACCGACTTGACGTCCAAAAGGTTCAGTCGACTGATGCCCTGGTCCCCTGACTGTGAGGTGGCCTTCGGGAGCCTTAAGACTGCCCTCTCCACCTCCCCTGTCCTGGCTGCCCCTGACTTCCACCGGCGGTTCATAGTCCAAACCGATGCCTCAGACGTCGGGCTGGGAGCGGTACTGAGCCAAGTGGACCAGGCGGGCCACGAACACCCGGTCGCGTACCTCTCCCGGAAGTTGCTGGACCGAGAGAGGGCATACGCAACCATTGAGAAGAAGTGCCTGGCTGTCGTGTGGGCTCTAAAGAAGCTCCAGCCCTACGTTTATGGGAGGGAGTTCACCATAGTCACAGACCACAGTCCTCTCAGTTGGTTGAACTGAACCGCCGGGGACAATGGGCGTTTACTACGGTGGAGCCTGGCCTTACAATCCTATAACTTTACCATCTCTCATAAAAAGGGCCGGGACCACGGGAATGCTGATGGACTCTCTCGGCAGCAGGACACTGATGGGCGGAGACTGACAGCACCGGGCCCAGATCTCATCACTGACCCGACAGAGGGTCAGCAGGACTGATTCTGGATCTAAGCTGGGGGAGGTCTGTGGCGGAACGGGTGACGGTTACAGGCATTATACCCAGATAAAGGTTAAGCCTGACGCAAACCGTCGCACTCCCGCCATCCGGGTGCCATAGCTTAGATGGCGCCCGGTGCTAGATGGGTATATGTCCCCTCAAACTGCATTACGTTATGTTTGATAACCAGTTGTTTTATATTGTATTGTATTCAGTGCTGCTTCACTGTCCTCCCCTCTAGGGTTAATCTTACACTGCAGGAGAATGAGTCACAGGCAGAGAGCGGGAACTTGTTTAATGTAAATAAGATAAAGGAGGGGGCCTGTTTCCTGAGGGAGGGGTGAGTGAGGGATATCGTGGTGCTGTGAGAGAACTGAGGTAGTTGCTGCCCAGGAGAGGATGAGATAGCAGTGTGAGCTGCAAGCAGGGGCTGTCTACCTCAGAGATGGTACCTGACCTAGGGACAGTAACAGAGGACAAGTGCTGGAGTCCCATCTAACTAAGGAGGATCTGGAGACACCCCAAAGGATGAAAGGTACAGTGGAGAGACCCCATAGTGAGGTAGCCTGTCCCATCCAGCCCAGAGGGGAGAAGCAGCGATGCATTGGTTCTGTGTGTCTGTCCCTGTTAATAAACGCGCCGCTGTGGCTTGTCCCCTGTTAATCTGTGTCGCCTGAATCTATCGCCCACATTCTCTTGCCGTAAACCGACCCCCACTGACCCGGTTTCGCCACAATCATTAATTGGTCCAAGTCTGTTCTGATGCGGGTGGATGATGCACCCACACAGGTGACCTATGAAGATCTCCCTATGAAGTGTGTTACTTCCTTTAAGTATCTAGGTGTGGAAATATGCATGAAATTTGAGGATTTTGAAAAATTTTATTTGACTCACATACTGGCCAGGTTTAAACTTAAGTTAGAGAGGTGTGGCGTAAATGATATCTCTCTGTCATCGGCAGGTGCAATTTAATCAAAATGATATGTACGCCTCAGTTGTTATATCTCTTACACAATGCTCCTATTTGGTTACCACAACGTTTTTGTTTTTTTTATAAGGTCAACGTGTTATTTCGATCTCTTATTTGGAATACGGGGCATGCACGCATAGAGTTGGAAACTCTGCAAAGAGACAAGACGGACGGTGGTCTGGCGGTTCCTAATCCT
Organism: Rhinoderma darwinii; assembly: GCF_050947455.1. Classification (NCBI taxonomy): domain Eukaryota; kingdom Metazoa; phylum Chordata; class Amphibia; order Anura; family Rhinodermatidae; genus Rhinoderma; species Rhinoderma darwinii. The sequence continues at coordinate 28,982,295 of NC_134690.1, forward strand.
AGATTATACTATTTTTTGACACAGTTGATTCCATCAAAATTAGGTTACAACAATTCCTATGTACGGATTCATTGTATGAGGCGTTGGAGGCACATAAATTTAAACAGCATACTAAACAATATCCAACATTATATTAGACACACAAGGTCTGGTGGTGTGTTAGTAATATGCAAGGTATTACGGGTTTACGCAGTATACAGCTACTTGGGATACACCATGGATGTCTCATATGAATACACTAACAGATTTTGCTTTGTGGAAGAACAAAGGGATCCGTAGAATAGACCAGCTGTTGGAGAATCAAGACCTAAAATTATTCTCATGTCTGCAGTCAGAATTTGGTCTTCCTCATACCCAATTTTATAAATATCTTCAGCTTCGGCACGCGTACGGCATTGAGAGTAGGACTGATATCACGGTAATGGACAATGTCCTGATCGGAGTTATCGGCACGGCTAGTCACACTTCTGACATTATATCTCGTCTATACAGAGGTTTTTTTGATGAGATTCATAGATGGCTTTCCTTCTGTGTTGAGAAGTAAATGGGAAAGAGATCTTGGGCCCATAGAAGAAAGTCAGTGGGACGATATTTTGTCCCGGATTCCTAGATTGTCCATGAATGAGGCGCATCGTATTTCTCATTTATTTCTGATACATAGGGTTTATAGAACACCAGTGTTTCTGACTGAAATTGGGTTTCGGGATTCCTTAGCTTGTCCTCGATGTGGTGGGGAACCGGGCACGTTGATACACATGATGTGGCAATATATAGAGCTGCGGCAGTTTTGGTCTGAGGTAGTGGACCTTATTTCTTCTGTGTATCGGGTATTGGTAGATTTCACTCCATTTGTGTTTGTTTTGGGGTACGTGGAGGATATGTCTGTCTCTGAGCATGACATCTTGGCTGTTGCCCGTACGTTGTATGTAGCTAGGAAGCTTATTGCACAACACTGGCTGAATGATAGACCTCCTACGTTGTCAGAATTTTGTAATAAAGTCAACTGGCTAAGGTGTATGGAAAAACATATTTATACATCTAGGAATGCTAAACACAAGTTTGATAAAATATGGTCTCCTTGGGTTTTGAGACAGGGCCTGAATTCCTTGCCTGATGCTGTAGCTGAAACGCGTGCTAGACCGTAATAACTTTCTAGTGTGTATGTGCTGCTTAGTGTAGCTTGAGTGGCCTATGTGGGATTTTGATAATTATTATATTTGTGTATTATGGAATTGTAAATGTTATGCAATATTTTCGATATTTTTATATGTCTGAATACTGTGTACTGTGTTTTTGGGGTGTTGTGTTGTATCACAAATGTTTGTTTTTTGTTGTTTTTTTTTTTTGCTGAAAAAATAAAAAATTACTTGATTTAAAAAAAAAAAAGGCAGTGGACTTATCCAGGTGGTATGGCAGCGACTGCACCACCAACAACTTGTCCAGGTGTGCGTTCAGCCGCATGACAACTGGATCATTGGGCATATAGCGTTGTTTGTTGGCCATAAATTCCATTATGGATAACTGACTGTACTGCCTGCGGATGAGGTCTGGCTACTAGACCGAGACAGGGATTTGTGGGCACGAGCTGAAAGGTCTTGATCATGTTGTAGGGCAATTATATTGTCCCACGTGGCCTTGCGATGCCGCTTCATGTGCTTACGTAGAGCAGAACTTCTTACGTTTGTGCCCTGGCCAGACTTTTCTTTCTGTTTGCAGATTTGGCACTGTGCCAGGGAAGGTACAGAAGAATTGCCATATGGAAAAGCACCGTAAAGTGCTAGTATTTCCACCACCACCCAAACTTGCCCCCTCGTCTGGCAGGCTTATTTCTAGAGCCTACATCGGCAGCAGCAGTGTAGCCGTCACCTGCTCCTGAGCTGACCATACCAGCAGGCCTACCACTAGAAAGTTTTGCAAATGTTCCCTACCTGTGCTCGGCTCTTTATCACCGACAATGCCGCCACTACCCTCCCCCTCTGACTACGTCATCACCTCCTTGTTACCAGGTTCCCATGTCCTGTCCAACACCACATAATCATCTTAATCCTCCTCATCATCCCCGCCACTACTCTGTCTTTTCTGATGTCTCATGGGCTCCTTGCCCCCCTCACCATACCCACCTCCAAAACTACCACTACCACCACCCCCACAAAGATACATCTCGGCCACCACCTCCGCAACATACTCCTCATCATCACTATGTTGAGTATCTTCCTTATCTGTAGCACCCGTGCTTCTGGCTCTTCGGATAAAAGGTGGTGCCCCACTAAGAGAGGGTAGTGAAGACAGATGATTGAAGGGAAAGGCTTTTATTAGTGTGCCAAGTAACTGTAGAGGAGTAGGAATCCACTGAAACCTGTCTCAAAGCCATAGCCTCAGAGTCTTCCTCCTGAGATGACCGAGTGCGAGCCAACCAGTCCACAATGGTCTTATCCTCAGAAATAACACACCCAATGGAGGAGATGGACAACTCTAATTTGCTGATGCTGCTACTACTACCAAGCACATGGCTGCTGCTACTATTAGGACTGGGCCTGGGCACATGGCGACTGCTGCTACTACTAGGACTGGGCCTGGGCACATGGCTGCTGCTGCTACTAGGACTGGGCCTGGGCACATGGCTGCTGCTACTACTAGGACTGGGCCTGGGCACATGGCTGCTGCTGCTACTAGGACTGGGCACATGGCTACTGCTGCTACTAGGACTGGGCACATGGCTACTGCTACGACTAGGACTGGGCACATGGCTGCTGCTACAACTAGGACTGGGCCTGGGCACATGGCTACTGCTACGACTAGGACTGGGCACATGGCTGCTGCTAGGACTGGGCCTGGGCACATGGCTGCTGCTAGGACTGGGCACATGGCTGCTGCTAGGACTGGGCACATGGCTGCTGCTAGGACTGGGCCTGGGCACATGGCTGCTGCTAGGACTGGGCCTGGGCACATGGCTACTGCTAGGACTGGGCACATGGCTGCTGCTAGGACTGGGCACATGGCTGCGGCTAGGACTGGACCTGGGCACATGGCTGCTGCTACTAGGACTGGGCCTGGGCACATGGCTGCTGCTACTACTAGGACTGGGCCTGGGCACATGGCTGCTGCTAGGACTGGGCACATGGCTGCTGCTACTACTAGGACTGGGCCTGGGCACATGGCTGCTGCTAGGACTGGGCCTGGGCACATGGCTGCTGCTTTTATTACTGGGCCTGGGCACATGGCTGGTGCCTACAGTTTTGGTACTGGCACCAACATCCTTAACTAGTAGAGGAAATGACACAGGTGTTTTTTCCTCTGCCCCGTTCTTTCCAACCCTTTCTTTTACCAGACACTTAAAACAGGAACACAGCGCTCTGTCTAGTGCTATTGTGATTTCTGTATAGTATTTTTTTTTTAAATGCGCACAACAGGCCGAAAGATTAAATTTTGAGCATTTGAGCTGAAATCGATGGGGCGATGAACAGACACAGAGCGCTCTGTCCACTGCTTTTCAGTACAATTGCCAATGACTGTACACTAGTTTTGAAAAAAAGTAGCTCTGCTGTGTGATGTGAATGTGATTTCAATTTGGAGATGAAATATACAACTGTTCTGTGTATTACACACTATCTGACCATAGCAGCTAGATAACTCTCACTAAAATGTATAGCTTGTTGTCTCCCTGCTCCTCTCTATAAGTTTTGTGGATTGTGTTGTTCAGTGTCCTTCTCTGTCACAGAAGTCATCTTCTCAGCCTAGTGTGGCTGCTGCAGCGTAGTGCATAGACTTTTTCACAGTCTCTGACCTCTCCCCTATACTGCCTCCTGATTGGTTGGGAGAGCCGTTTGCAAGACATGGGCTGGCCTGAGGTCATGTGATCCTTCCTCCCCTCTGCCATGTGGTGGACGCCATCTTTAATGTTAGCGATTTTACCAGGTTCGGCCGAAACTAACTGCACTAGGTTCGGGTTCGCGCCCAACCGGACATATACCAAGGTTCGTCTGTTTCGGTACGCTCATCTCTAGATATTACCAAGAAATAACAATTCTTGAGCATCTTTTCTTAGAACTCTACGTTGTGCCAGTCATCTGTTATTCCTCCTGGAAACGTATGAATAAATAAAAAAACTGAGCCGGGTCCCTAAACACATTGGCACTGTCTAATCAGTGCAGACTGTGTCAGACTTTGTTGAGAGGAGTGGTAACACCCAGTTGTCGATTTTATTTAAGCATTTCCAGGAAGAATAACAGAGTAATTCTGAGTTCTAAGTAAAGATGCTCCAGAATGGCCTTTATTCATGCTACCACTGCCCTTACCAGTCGGAGAATATGTATTCTGCGATTGTCATGTAGGGGGTTCTTGTAAAGTTCTGGATGTCATTTTCACAATGTGCCAGGTGTGTACTGTCTTAAAATAGGAGTACGGAAGTATCATATGATTTTCTTTATTTTATTTGGGTATGTCAAAAGTGTGAAAATTGTTCCAAAACCCTTGGCAGCGGAAGGGTTAAACCTTTGAGGTAATCTTTTGATTTTCTTTTTTTCTCACTGTGCAAAGAAGTTATTTTCCTCTGTCCCCCTAAAATCTTGACATCCGCTACCCCCACTAGAGGAGGAGGAGGGTGGACTACAGTATCTGCACCTGTCCAGGGCTTGGATCTGTGAAAATGTGGAGAAGTTGCCCATAGCAAGATGCCAGATTTATAGGAGAGGCTGTTGGAGAATAGTCGCTATTGCTATACTTTTGATATAACACTTCCGGTATATACCACCCTACAGCCTCTACCCGGCTCCAAGTCCCTGCTGCTCGGTACAGTGGAGCCATAGGCTTTTCCTGCCACCGTATGGCGCCGTATTATGGAGATATTCTTCCCTAGAAGCAATGCTACTAAGGGAGAACAGTCTTCTAATATGGGGACAACCCTTTTAATATTTTTTTTCTCTAATAATACCAAATCATGGCAGCATTAACCATGTATCGGAGCAGATTTAATTACACAAATACGCAAATGTTCAAATATACAATCCAAAACATGTACACAATGTCCTACCGTGCCCCTGCCATCTACATGCCAGTCTATGACATAAGCCAGATTACCTCCGCATGGACAGGGCATGGGTTGTCCAAAGGCTTTCCTTAATATGATTGTTCTGATTTTTTGGGGGGGCGGGTGTAGTTTATTTTTTGATTGCCCCACATACACTTCTCTCGGACAGTCGTAAATGACACAATCATAGCGTTAACCAGCAGCGACTGAGAAAAATGTTAAAATATGAACATGATACGTCTTGACAGGTGGAGCAGATTTCCATTGGTTGGAACGGATTGATTGTAGTATCATAAATGTAATGATTATTTTTTAATGACTAATTCAGATCATTAAAAGGGGTCGTCCAGTCCCTAAACATTGCTGGCCTATCCTCCGGATACACCATCAATATCTGATCGGTCAGGGTCCGACACCCAGGAACCCCACCGATCAGCTGTTTTGAAGGGGCCGCAGCGTTTGTACGAGCGCTTCTTCCCCTTCATTCCGGTCACCGCTCACACTGAATCGCCGACACTGCAGTAGTGGCATTTCACAGTATTACAACCTTCTCCCATTGAATTGAATAGGAGAAGACGAATACTGTGAACCGCTGATCCAGGCATGTCGGCGATTCACAGTGTGAGCAATTAAGGGGAAGCCACATCCGTACGAGCGAACAGCTGATCTTGGGATCCCAGGTGTCGGACCCTGACCAATCAGATATCGATGGCCGATCCCGAGGATAGGCCATTAATATTTAGGGACTGGACAACCCATTGAATATGATAATAATCAGAATAATTCTTTGACGTTTAGCGCCCCTTATTAGGACAGGTCTCCTGCCCCCTTGCACCGCCTAGTTTGGAGACTGTTGACCGCCTCGTATGACATCATCCATTGCGATAATAAATGTTTCAAATTAAAAGCTCAGTTACAAAAGTGCAAAAGACAATCATAGAAATCTATATCGCGCTGCTCGTGGAGCAGCCGTGGTCACAGTAGTGTATTCTTTAGCAATTGTTCATCATTTACACTGTAAAATAGGCATTTGGAATATGTATTCGTTATTTAGAGCACCATTTGTCCTGGATTATACTGTTAATTGTGCATTTTCTTCCAACATAAGGCATCGTGCTTGTCCAGCGTTGTCAATCAATAAAGCAAACCCCCTTATTGAGACTCATTTCACCCCCAGTATATACGCAGCAATCTTCTTTTTCTCACAATTGGCTTAATCGCGTGTAGTTTATAACAGCTTTATCCCTGCTGTAATGGAAATCACTTCTCCATGCACTGCTCAAACACAACAGCCAATCTGACAAAGAAGAGCTGCAGTGCAAAGCATGGGGGAGAGAAAGAGCAGCATCCTGAACCTCTTCTGAGACCGAGCTGAAAAGAGCTCAATACTTAAGACAGTAGACAGCAGGTAAGCATCACCCAGGTAGTGGCTTACATCGGTTTCAAGTGTATACAGGTCCCAGTATAGGAAATGGGGACCATACACTTCTCCGCCTATAGAATTGTAAAATAACTCCAGATACCACAGTCCGTAACTAGGAGTACAAAAGTTGCAAAGAAATGGGCCCAGGACATCTTCGTCTGTAGTCTATTCTAAAATGAATAACTTAGTCTAATAAAGTGTTATCCGCGTATGAGGTACAGGCTCCGGCCTCTCCGGTCCTGGGATGGTAAATAAGTTATAACACTGGTAGTAAAGGCATTGCTGCGGGTCACTTGGAGGCTTCAGTCTGGCTTGGAGGTAGATGTAGGTTGGTCCCGGGAATAACAAATTCTCCTTCTCCATCGATGAGCGGGTCCCACCGGTTAAAATCATTCTGAAGCCCTAAGTGATAAAATAAAACCACAGCATGTAAAAGTCTGGAGTATTGGACTTTTTTGGGGATACATATATTCTAGCATTTAACGTCTTTATCATTTTTTTATGGGGGAGGGGGACAATTCTACAGTTTTTTGTTTTTTTTATGCCAGTTACAGTGCGGTATGAATACTGGGGTGTAAAATAAGTAAAAAGTGTCTCTAGCAAGATGTCCAGTATTAGTCAATTTGTCAGACTGCTAAGTCTGCAGGTCGTTGCATTTCCACAGACACCAATTATGTATATATTTTTTATTTAGTTTCATTACTTTTAGGCCGGGTTCACACAGAGTTTTTTTGCAGGAGGAAAATCTGCCTCAAAATTACATTTGGAAATCAATGGAAGGCATTTTCGGACGTCTTTTGGCACGTTTTCCGACGCGGTTTCCCCGTCAAAAAACTCTGTGTGAACACCTCCTTATTCAATAAACGCAAATTTGATTAAAAAAAAAAAAAAAAGTTATAAATAAAGTAACATTTTTTTATAACAAATAAACCCTTTCCCTGCCAAGGACGTATTTCATACGTCATGGCAGGAAGGCAATTCAGTAGTCCAGGTCGGATCTGATACGTTCTTGCTACTAACAGCTCTTAGCTGGACCCACCATCCAGGTCTTGTATGAAAGCTAAAATGCTGGCTGCGGCCTAGCCTCGGTTAGAGCAGTTTAAATTGGGAGCAGCATATAGTAGCCATTTATTTCAGCCGGTGTGAAGGAGGAGACTGTGATCCTCCTCCTGTCCCTGTATGTCTGTAGATGACCCCAGGGGGAGGGGGTAACATCAACTTTTCTCCATGTTATCACCTCCTCGTCAATTAGAGAGCATACTGCGCTCTATCACATAAAGGGGGGGGGGGGGGTTATTTTTATGCCGCTACAATCATAGCGATAACTATTATCATTATGGAGGAACGCCTGATACATTTCTGATGGATGAGAAATATTTTCATCAGGCAAAATTAATATTTTCATCCACTGACTCAAATGTTTTATTCCAACTAGTTCTAAAAAACATTAGTATTAGATAACGCATTCGATTAGGGATTTGCGATTATTGATTAGGTTTAGGCTGTGTTCACATGTTGCGGTCAACTTGTTTTTAGAGTTTTTGAGGGGACAAGCTTTTGTTAATGTAGACATATGTGGTATATATGAACTTTGCACACCTTGAGAGTGTCAGTCTGGATACATCTGGCAGGACGGTGATATCGGCGCCATTGTATGGGACAGCCCCTTTTTCCCAGGCTCTGCGGGCAATCTCTTCTTTTTGCTTGTAGAAGTGAACTCTACAGATAACATCCCTGGGTCTATTGCCGTCTCCATTCCTGGGACCTGCCAGTCTGTGAACTCTGTCCATCTCTATGGGCATATCTCGCGGATGCTGAAAATGTGGGACACCGCATCGTAAAGTCCATCGGGGGGTACAGACTCGGACAAACCCCTCAGTTTCAAGTTGTTCCGCCTTCCCCTGTTCTCGACATCATCTAGGTGTAGGGAGAGGTCTTGGAGCTGCGTAGCTGTGGTAGCCAAGGACTGGGAGAGGACCGATATGTCCAGGGAGTCGACGGAGTGCTGGCGTTCTAGGGTGTCCACTCTCACTGCTAGGGCACGTACCTCTTGGGTGACCTCGCCTATGGCCCTGTCGTGTTTCTCCCCCAGTCGTGCGAGGCGGAGGTCTAAATCCGTTTTAGTGGGCAGAACCTTGACCATCTCCCAGAGTTCTGCCAGTGTCCGTTCCATGGAGAGCGGGGGCCCGAGGACAGGCCGGGGTGGTGGTCTCCTGTTAGCCCTGATGAGGTGGGGGAGAGGGTCTCCCGGAAGATGACCGGTAACCCCTGGCTCTGCTGACTTCTTGGCACGGGTAGGGGCCGGTGGTGGTAGTGGTGTCTCCAGTGTCCCGCATGTGGGCGCCATGTCAGGGGGCCCAGGACTGGTAACGGGCTGGTGGTGGCTATACTGGAGGGGTGAGATCTCTGTCTGGGCCAGTGGAGGGGGCCCTGTGCTTTCTGCCCCACACTGACCTCTGTCTGCCGGCTGCATCTCTCCTTCAGGCCCTGCGGTGTCGGCGCCGGGCTGTAGCTGGCCGGAGTGAGAGGAAAGCGGGGTGTGCCCATGCTGCAATCCGGAAGGCTGGCTGCGGCCTGTTGGAGGGGACGAGGAGGCCCGTTGCGGGGTGTTTTCTGGCGCGGATCGGAGGAACCGGGCGATATTGGAGGTGTCCGGGGGGTTCCGACGGTGCTTCCCCCTGGTCATAGTTATTCCTACGGCTGTTTAGTGAGCCCTATCGGGCGATATTCGGCGGGGTGAGTCCGGAGCTGCAGTTGCACGCGTCCTCACACCGCCATGCCTAAGCCACGCCCAGAAGGCTATTTTTGAATTTACAACTTCCAGCTGATAACTCAGGTAAACGGGTGCTTTGCTCCTTAGACGCAGCAAAAGCCTTTGACAGTGTGGAATGGGCGTATTTATGGGCAGTACTTAGGAAAATGGGCTTTGGAGACTCGTTTATGTCCTGGATTAGGATGCTGTATGATAGATCTGTAGCTAGAATTCGGGTGAATAACTTTCTGACTGAGACATTTCCATTGGTTAGAGGTACGCGGCAGGGCTGCACGCTTTCTGCACTGCTCTTTGCCATAGCTATTGAGCCATTGGCTGTTTTGATCCGGCGTTCGGTAGATATTGTTGGGTTTCGTCATGGGGAACAAGAGGATTAATAAGCGTTGTACGCTGATGACATGCTACTGTTTTTGGAAGATGCTGCCTCCTTGGATGCCGCCATGTTTGCTATTGGAGAGTTTGGTCAATTCTCTGGATTGATCATTGTGGCGGAACGGGTGACGGTTACAGGCATTGTACCCAGATAAAGGTTAAGCCTGACGCAAACCGTCGCACTCCCGCCATCCGGGTGCCATAGCTTAGATGGCGCCCGGTGCTAGATGGGGATATGTCCCCTCAAACTGCATTACGTTATGTTTGATAACCAGTTGTTTTATATTGTATTGTATTCAGTGCTGCTTCACTGTCCTCCCCTCTAGGGTTAATCTTACACTGCAGGAGAATGAGTCACAGGCAGAGAGCGGGAACTTGTTTAATGTAAATAAGAAAAAGGATGGGGCCTGTTTCCTGAGGGAGGGGTGAGTGAGGGATATCGTGGTGCTGTGAGAGAAATGAGGTAGTTGCTGCCCAGGAGAGGATGAGATAGCAGTGTGAGCTGCAGGCAGGGGCTGTCTACCTCAGAGATGGTACCTGACCTAGGGACAGTAACAGAGGACAAGTGCTGGAGTCCCATCTAACTAAGGAGGATCTGGAGACACCCCAAAGGATGAAAGGTACAGTGGAGAGACCCCATAGTGAGGTAGCCTGTCCCATCCAGCCCAGAGGGGAGAAGCAGCGATGCATTGGTTCTGTGTGTGTCTGTCCCTGTTAATAAACGCGCCGCTGTGGCTTGTCCCCTGTTAATCTGTGTCGCCTGAATCTATCGCCCACATTCTCTTGGCGTAAACCGACCCCCACTGACCCGGTTTCGCCACATTTGGTGGCAGCGGTGGGATAGATTCAGCCCGTTCTAGGGGAAGCGGCAGGGGATAGGTATCCTGGTACCATCCGGCGCTTTGCGACCAGACCTCAAGGGCGGACTGCCACACGTGCTGCAGTACAGGGGGACCACAGGCACCTAAATCCCCAGTCATGGAGCCTGACTCTATGGATCCTCCCGGCGGAGCAGAGGATGTCCCCTATGGCAGCTACCTCCGAATTACACTTCAAGAGCTGTGCCGGTTCCGGCGTATTGCTTTCTCGTCTCGCGACATCAAGGATGGGCTGATTGAGAAGCTCCAAGCCTGGGACCTGGCGAACTCGGCCGAGATGGGAGAGATGGCCGAGGGTGACGTTGACTACTGCCCCGAAGAACCGGCCAGTCGCCAGAGAACCGGCCGTAGCGCCATCTCGGACGCCCAGGCCCTGCGGATGGGGGATCTGCTGACCGCTCTGGGGCCTCAAAGCTCCGAGGCCGAGCGCCTGATCATCGTTGGGGCCGCAGCCCGTGCAGTGGCACCCCCAGAACCAACAACCCCAATCCCTGCCGGGCCCCGAAGACCCCAACTACGATACAACGACCTCCCCAAGTTGGATCCTTCGTCCACGGATATCGATGCGCACCTAACCATGCTGGAGACATAGCTACAGGTGCATGACATCCCCACCACCGAATGGGCTCGCTACGTGGGGCCCAGCCTGCAAGGGAGGGCCCTTGAAGTCTACCGGAGCCTAGGTCCAGAGGACGGACGGGACTACGTTTGCCTCCGGGACGCCCTGCTGAAGAGGTATGCGATTACCCCAGAGACTTACAGAGAGCGGTTCCGTAATTTGACGCTCGCCGGCAAGGGTACCCATGTGGAACTGGCAGCCCAGCTCCGCTTAAGCTGCTCCAGGTGGGCCGAGGGGAAGAAGGCCTTCAGTCGGGAGGCCCTGGAGGACCTCGTCATTTTGGAGCAACTCCTCTGCAGGATGGAGGTCCCCGTTCGTGCCTGGGTCGCGGACCGCCACCCCAGCACCCCTGAAGATGCCGCCACCCTGGCCGACGAGTTCTTGGCCCACCGACCCCAGTGGAGAAGCCTTCCGCGCCAGGAACAACGCCGAGAGCTCCGAGCCCCTACCAAAATAGCAGAACCACCCCGGCCAACTTCGATGAGACCCCAGCCGCAGCCTACGGCCGCCCCGATCCCTCCAAGGGTCCGCGGCCCTACGGACTCCCGCCAGTGTTATGGGTGCCACCGGCCGGGGCACATTCGACGGGACTGCCCCCTGGCCCAATCAACGGTGCCCTTTCCCAGACCAACCCCAACCCGGGTCGCCTTTTGCCCAGAGGCGGGCGACCCCGATGAGTGTGGCCACCTCCTAGATGCACCAGAGGTGGAGGAGGTGGTCTACCACGTAGAGCTTGCGAGCCTCGTGATGAACCAGGTCCCTGCCAACATGCAGGGCCACCGACAGCCCGTGGTGCTTTGACGCCGCACCGTCCAAGGACTCCGTGACTCGGGGGCATCCCTCACCCTGGTAAGAGCGGACCTGGTTCCCCAGGCTAAGGTTCTTCCCCAGCGATTAGCCCGGATTGCCCTGGCGGACGGACAGCAGCGGTCCATTCCCCGCGCCAAAGTCTACCTGGACTGGGGCCCCGGAAAAGGGGAGGTCGAAGTCGGGCTCATGCCGGATCTCCCCGCCGATGTCTTATTGGGGAACGACCTTGGGAACGGTCTCACAAGTCAGTTCGCGGGAGCCGTGACCCGCAGCAAAGCCCGGGAGAACCTTTACCGGCCTCCACCACCGACCAGTGTAACCACCGAGGCTCCTCTCCCGGAAGCCCCGCTCCCCGAACCGCCGGTGGTAAGAACCCAAGGCCCTGACACCTCACAACTGACCGACCCGACGAACCCCCCGACAGACCTGGGGGAGGTGGATAGGGTCGCTTTTAGGGAGGCCCAGTATACGGATCCTTCCCTGTCCTCTGCCCGTAGCCTGGCCGATCGACCACCCAGTGGAGGGGCCCAGGCAGGGTTCCAGTGGGACAACGGGCTGTTGTACCGGGTCGAAGCCCCGACCAAGCCCGAGTCGCCCTGGACCGCCTCCAAACAGCTGCTTGTTCCCCAAGCCTACCGTGCACGAATGTTAGCCCTGGCCCACGATATATCCGCGGCGGGTCACACTGGGACCAGGTCCACCAGGGCCCGGCTCTCGAAGGATTTCTTTTGGCCAGGGCTGACTGAGGACGTGCGGCGGTACCGAGCTTCGTGCCCTGTCTGCCAACGGGTGGCGGGGGCCCCGTGCAAGGTGCCGCTCAGGCAGCTGTCCCTCATCCGAGAGCCCTTCCAGCGGGTGGCCATAGATCTGGTTGGCCCCCTTAATCCCCCCAGCCGAGGGGGAAAGCGTTACATCCTAACCCTGGTAGACTTCGCTACCAGATACCCGGACGTAGTGGCTCTGTCCTCCATAGATGCTGAGCACGTCGCCCAGGGACTCATGGACATCTGCAGCCGGGTGGGGTTCCCACGTGAGGTACTCACAGACCAGGGATCTCAATTCCAGGGAGAACTCATGCAGGACTTCTGGAATCGGCACGGGGTGAGTTCTCTAAGAACCACCTCCTACCACCCCCAAACGAACGGACTGTGTGAAAGGTTCAACGGTACCCTCAAGCAGTTGCTACTCCGATACGTCCACTCGGAGGGGAGAGACTGGGACCGCTCCTTGCAGCAGCTTCTCTTTGCCTATCGAGAGGTGCCGCAGGAGTCTACCGGGCACTCCCCATTCGAGTTGCTGTTCGCGAGGCGGGTCCGGGGACCCTTGGACTTAGTCCGGGAAGGTTGGGAAGGGAAGTTTGCAAGCCCGGAGATCCCGGTAGTAGACTATGTGAGCCAAATGCGGGAGCGCCTAGCACGGCTGATGGATTTGGCCCATCAGCGATTGGAAGTAGCTCGAAGCCGTCAACGGGACGAGTACAACCGTAGCGCCCGACCCCGAGAGCTGGGGGTGGGGGAGAAGGTACTGGTCCTCGTGCCAGTACGAGGCAACAAGTTGCAGGCCAATTGGGCTGGACCGTACACTGTAGTGGGGCGACAGGGGACGACGAACTACCTAGTAGCCCACGACAAGGCACAAAAGCGGGCACGGAACTACCACATAAACCGGCTCAAGGCCTATGTGGTAAGGGAGGTAGGAGCAGTCGCGATATGCTGCCCGCCCATGGACAACCCTGACGTGGACCGCATCCCTGACCTACTGGCAGAGGCCCGACGCCAGACAGGGCTGGCAGATGTGCAGCTTGAAGTCCAGCTATCGCGCTTGCAGAGTAGGGAGATGGGGGAGGTGTTAGCAGCCCAGGAGGCCCTGTTCACCGCGTCCCCCGGACGTACCTCCCTAGTCGCTCACGAGGTAGACACTGGAGGAGCCCGACCCCTGAGGCAGCCCGCGTTCCGAGTGGCTCCCTCAGTGCTGACCGCGATGAGGAAAGAAGTAGAAGAAATGCTGGAGATGGGGGTCATTGTACCATCTCACAGTCCTTGGGCCGCCGGCGTTGTGTTGGTCCCCAAGAAGGACAAAACCACGAGGTTCTGTGTAGACTACCGGCGGCTGAACGAGGTAACCGTTACGGATGCCTATCCGATGCCTCGGATTGATGAGCTGCTCGATAGGCTGGGTGTTAGAAAAGTCTTATTTTAAATTTATTGTTACTTCATGTAATAGATATTAAATGTGCATACAGGGTTCTCAGAAAATGCTTTAGCTAACAAAAGGTTAAATATGTTATATTCTTAAGTGTGTAAGTCAGTTGGCTTTCTTAATAAAGATTGCAATCTCCAGAGGAAGTCCAACGTGGCCTAATCTCATTCTAAAGTGTAACATTTCATATGACAGGAAAGCCACAAACGGTTTTCAGTTGGTATATGTGTATATAAACCTATGCTTATGTAATGAAGGCAGACAACTGCTGATTTTGACACTTGTCTCCCCGCTGCGGGAATAAAGAAGCGCTTATGACTTACTCAGATGACTCCTTGAAAACCTCTTTTGATAAGAATTAGAAGATTCTCCCAACATCTTGGTCCTTCGAGCCGGAAACCAATATTTCCAGACCCTCGTCCACCCGAGGACTGTACACCGTGCACGGGGTGAGTCATCAAAATACTCACTTAATTCAAAGACCTCCGGTTAAATTACCGTTAAAAAGAGGCCAGTCAGACGGAGGGACGAGGTGTGGAATGACGGTTTTAAAAGAACATAATAGGGAGAATCGAGGATTCGAGTTTTCATCTGAATAACGGTAATATAATTTTGTATATATGTGTTTTTATTATTTTTCATATTTAGATGTTATAAGGTTATGTGATAAAAACCTAAGATTGGATCTTAGGTACTAAGACTGGGTCTTAGTTATATTAAGCACAGGTCTTAATATAAAAACCTGGGAATAACGGTTCTCGAGGTTAATAGTCCATAGCCTATGTGAGAAGGCTACAGGTAATAAATAACTCCGTGCAGCACGTAAAAGATAAAGTACTTAGAGATTTGGAGGATCTCTTTTAGAGTATTAGTATTATTTGTTATAGAGTGTTCATATTATTGGTTAGAAAGTATTAGGATTATTTGTTTTATAAAGTTTAAGATTGTGACTAAAAGTATTGAATGATTGAGATAAACTAAATCCAAAGTTAAAGAAAGATAAAGACTTTCAAACTGTGGTGTAAAGACACATCCAGGACATCTGCTGCTGGTCTGACCAGTCTCTTATTGTCTCTGGACGCTCCTGACACCAGAAGTTTTAAGGTAATCAAGTATTTCTTTGGTGCAGTTGAAAGAAATGGTTGTTATAGATGAAACATATATGAGACTCCTTGACTGTGAAGATTGAATGTATGAGGGTTAAATAAATAAAACCCTGTGTGTATAAGGGAGTCCGATTAGGAATGGTCCTTTGTAAAATTGTTACAAGGACAAATCAGTAGGAAAAATACTGTAAAACACCCAGAAACATGAAGTATATGACTGATCAGCATAATACTTGTAAATATTGTTGTGTTTTGTGTGTGTACTGTGAAACTTTGGTGAAAATACCTTGTGGTCAAGATATACGAGGTATACAGAAATATAGAATATGATAGTAGGTTTTGTTATTCATATCGAATTTGTCTGTTTGTTAATCGTTAATCATGTGTCTTGTCTAAATGTGGTAAAAGTGAGAGTTGAGACAGTCTTTCACATTTCCTCGTCGTGGTCACCTTGGGTGAGCGACATTACTGTCTTGGGATTGTGTTTTGGTAAGCAGCTCTAGGTGTCTAGAGTGCAGCGAGTCCTACAGTCCAGGGAGAATAACGTTTTGGTAAGCAGCATTATTTATAATGTGCAGCGAACATTGTTATTCAATATTCCCAACGGACCATCAAAATTCTACAAGACTCTTTGAATGAGATCAAATTAGAGTCAGATCATAGAACCAAGAACAAATAGAACAAAGGGATAAATTAATATTAGTAAGTCAAATTGTCACGTAGCAAAAAAATGGATTAACATCTATTGAAAATATTAGAAAAGAACAAAGGCCCACCAGATTGTTTTAAATCTCTTGTCCTGAGTGTCTGTTTGGATTAATGTGGCTATTTGTACTGAAGGTTGTGGAATAGTCAAAATAATTGATAAAGGATACAAAGTTAATCAAATCTTTTCATATTAAAAGTGCTCGTAAGACTTCTATTCTAAAAAAAAAAAAAGAAAATAAACTATTTAGGTGTCCATTAAATAAATAGAGAGACATATACTAAAATTGCTAAATTAGATTTCCTTTCAAAAGGACACTGCTTGTAACGTGTAACGTATCAGGAACAGCTTCAACATGTGGTTGTTTGTGTTAAAAAGTATTAAAATATTCCTTTAGAAGGGGATGTTAAGTATATGCACAAATTTGATGTGGTGAATGTACAATGATGATGATGATAAAGGTGTGGCAAATTTGGATTTAAAAGGACTTTGAGGGTAATTGAATGTTATAATTTAGTGAAGGAAAAAGAGAAGTGTGGTTTTGATTGTGTAAGACGACGGTTGGAGAATCTCACAAAGGGGAACAAGGTAGAAGGTTGACAGAATGTTAAAATGATAAGGAATGTTAAAGAAGGTTGTTTATATAGTTCAAGATGAAAAACTTTCAGAGAACAAAATGCTTTCTGGTTGAAAGACCATGAAATGATTGGAAAAGCAGAACTATAGAAGAGTGTGTCAATAAATATTGATATGTATAGCATGTGCATAAAATAATAGCATTCAATAATAGTGACTGTAGTAGTGATAAAGAGTAATACAGATAGGTACATTGCAATGAGTAAGGTGGATGATAACAAGAAGTATGATGTAGATGTGTATACAGTGTGTGTCCGTGTATACAGGGTATGTGTCCAGGTATACAGGGTGTTTGTCCAGGTATACAGGGTGTTTGTTGCAGACTAGTCTGAGGAGGAAATGAAATTGTGTACTGTTTGATGTGAGATGTTTTTCTCAATCCAGATTAAGAACTGAATTAATTGAATTTCAAATTATTATTATATGTAAAATTAGTGTGTAAAAAGTCCTAGAACATTGAACTAAAGTACAAGATTGTGTAAATAGACTGACTTTTTAATTAATTAAGTTAGCGGTGTAAAATCAGATTGTAAAGTTATAAATACAGTTTCCTTAATGTACGAATTTGCAAATGACAATGACTTGTTTGATATGGAACATGAGTCTGATTGTCACAGTTTAATGTAACTTGAATCCCAAGGGTTACCAGGTGTCACTGATGTACCTTTGACTAACTATGATGTTCAGTATTTTGTAGACGGATCCAGATACTGGAATGAGCAGACAGGCGATTCATCACCGGGTATGCAGTAGTCCAGGAAGGTAAGACAGTGCTGCAAAAGTCACTGCCCTCCAGCAGCTCTGCCCAGGAGGCAGAACTCATGGCACTCGCAGAAGCATGTAAGTTGGGCACAGGTAAAAGGGTGAATGTCTATATAGACTCAAGGTACGCCTTTGGAGTCACACGATTATGACACAATATGGCGAGTAAGAGGCTTTCTGACTGCAGCAGTCAAACCAATACAACACTGGTTTGCACCTGGATTTCAGAACGCAGCTGCTCAACATGTAGAGGGTTGCCTGACATGCGTCAGACACAACCCCGGTAAAATGATAAAAACACCCAGTAAGCACACGCCTTGCCTTGATTACCTCTTCCAGCGACTGCAGGTGGACTACATACAGCTACCCGAGGTGGGTGTATATGAATATGTCCTCGTATGTACTGACATGTTTTCAAATTGACCTGAGGCATGGCCAGTAACCAAAAAACATAGCTAAAAACACTGCTAGGAAAATACTCAGTGAAGTAGTATGCTGATATGGGGTCCTGAAGTAATCGAGAGTGACAGAAGAACCCACTTCATGGGAGAAGTATTAGGGCATATACTTACTAGCCTCGGCATCACACAGGCATTCCATACACCATATTATCCATGAAGGTAAACATCTAGATGAAGGAAGAAAGTCAGTGATACTCCAAGCACCGAAACCTCTGACAAAAAGACAAATGATGTCCTTTTTGGGTATGACTAACTTCTACAGGAGTTGGATATGCTGATATTACAGGACCATTGATGTCTTTAATTTATGAAGAGGCATTTTATTTTCAGATAAAACCGGTTCTTGTAGGCTCTTCAGTGCTTGGACTAACTGATAATTAAAAAAAAAAAAAAACAACAAAGAATTTTTTTTTATTCAAACTGTAGATTGTAAAAATGGATACATGACTTCAGTGCTAACACAGGAGTGTGGGGGAAAGGATAGACCTCTAGCTTACTACGCATCAAAACTCGACCCAGTAGCTAGAGCCATACCTCCCCATGTTCAATCAGTTGTAGCCGCCGCAGAAGCTATAAGAGCTTCCGTTACATTAGTGTTATTTATGATAGAAAGATGTACCACTTTAAATTTTTCGACCTTAATGTCTACTGCGGAGGATGGTGAACCACTTGATTGCCTATCCTCCATAGCAGAAAGAGTCTTACCAAGATCAGATC
Organism: Rhinoderma darwinii; assembly: GCF_050947455.1. Classification (NCBI taxonomy): domain Eukaryota; kingdom Metazoa; phylum Chordata; class Amphibia; order Anura; family Rhinodermatidae; genus Rhinoderma; species Rhinoderma darwinii. Next base: position 29,000,783 of record NC_134690.1, read on the forward strand.
TTAAAGATATTCCACTACTAGATAGTGATCTCATACTGTTTGTAGATGGATCTTGTAAGAACAAATACATCTTACCCAGCAACTTATTCAGATATGAAGTTATATTGAGCCATGGGACAAGCCATGTCTCAACAGGGGGGATGGTAGAAATCATATCTAAAGTATTCACGGCATATGGCTTTACTAACTACTCTAAATTTTTGTTTAACTTGTTTAACATGCGCCAAACATAATCTACAGGTGAATGTAAAACCAAAGAGAGGACAGTTCCCAAATCCACAATATTCATTCTAACATATTTTGTATGGATTTCATTGAAGTTGTTTTTGCTTCCTAAGACATTAGGTATATGTATAAGGGTGTTAATTTGAATCTCAGAGTAGGTAAGACAAAATTTGGCTTGAGACACTTTTCAGATAAAATATATGGTATCTGTGAATATTTCTGTGAGTAGAAGATGTTACAGATAATCATCTCAGATCAAGGTACAAATCCTGCTGAAAGGGGTAACAACAAGTTTGACATAAAATGTACCCAGTAACTACATATTTCTATGTGCCCTGTCCAGAGGGACAGAGAAGTTTTTTTCTTATATAGAGGTGTTTGTTTGTTTGTTTGTTTGTTTGATTTGATATACAGGACTTGTCAATGAACTGATGACACCCAAACCTGAGGGGTGATAGCGTGAGATTGGTGATAGTATTATTTTCTTAGTTGAGGCCCTATTGTTTATATTGTCTGAGGTTTATAATTATAATGTATGCCACGGTATTGTGAATAACAACTTGAGGTGTTTTATGTGGAGTTATGAGGTGAAGGTCACTGGTTGTTGTCACTCATAAGTAAGAAGTACATGGCAGCAATGAGAGCCCGGAGGTTATGTGACCCTGGTGTCTTTAGGTTTGAGAAAGATGCTGCCCATGACCTGTTATATCTACAGGGGTAAAAGTCGAATTAGGACAGTAAGTGACAGTGCGACAATTATGACCAATATGTACCGTGGAGGAGAAGTTTGGATTATTGCCAATGTTAGTAGGTTTAGCAGTAAAGAATGCTCATAATGTAGAGAAAGTGGCCGACAGATTGGACTCTGCTCCCTTGGCATTTGCCAAGTAGTTGGCTCAACCTGTTGCCACTGTACAGACCTTTTTGGCCTTATGCAGGATAGATCAAGCTAAGAAAATAAAGTCCGTAAGGGGGATAAGCCCTATTTTAAGTACCTGGCTTGGGTACAAAATGTCCTAAAATAAACAAAAGGTGGGAAAAATGTAAGTGATTAAAATAATGTTTAGATGAATTTATTTTGTGCAGCAGTCATCTTGTCTGGAGACCCCGTCTTGTTCTTATGTAGTGAATAAGAAAGACATTGTTCCTTTAAGACAAGTATATTAATGCTGATTTCGTATGTTATTAAAATTAGTTATTTTTGACCTTAGTTCCTATGCGAAACTCAAAGGGAAGAAATATTGTTTAGTGATTATTGATGTATTCACCAAATGTGTAGACTATTTGTAATACCGCAGTTACATCCATTCTCTAGGATGGATGAAGAGTTTGATTTTACACTTGCTGAATATATGGAAAAAATGCTAACCAACAAGGAAGTTTCTATCTCTAATTGTATTCCAGGTGTACCTATACCTGAACCTGAACCTGTGAAGCCAGGAAATTGGATATTATTTTCATTGAAAAAGATCATATCAGGTTCTGCTTACCACACCTACGGCCGTACAGATAGCCGAACGTACCTCTTGGATACACTTATCACACTGTAAGGTAGTTAGGGAATTGCCACTATCCTCCTAGGCTATAAGAGACTGATTACAAAGGGTGGTCATTTGTTAGAAGTGACTGGTCTCAAACTTCAGCGAAGAAAACATCCAGAGCCTGGGGGGAGACAGGGCAAAATGTTATATGTTATTCTAGGTATCCTATGGGGGTCCATGGTGTGTTAACCAAAGGTATGGGATCCCTGGGAAACTGGGTCGGGAGTATGATTCCCTAAAGACTTAGCTTGGAGAGTTAAATATTTTAATTTCACTGAAGGTGAGACTGCAATGTATGAAATAGATTTCCGCTCTGTGTTATAGATCAATGCAAGGATAGAAACACATCCCACAAACTAGCATATTCAGATAAATACATTTGTACTATCTATGTAAATACCCTAATAAAAAGGATAAGGGACTATATGATATAGGAATTGATGTTTCAGGTACTGGCCTATAGGGCATTTCTTGCAACTGAAAGTTTTTTTTAGCTCCAAAGATAGTTTATCTGGCCAACTTCACTTATAAATTGACATTAGAAACAGGTTACAGTGATAAACATGAATGGTTAGCCTGGATGAGATACACTGCAATCCAAAATAATAGAACTAACTGTATTGCTTGCGCATCTGGCTACTATACCTTTTAGGCTATCAGATAAGGAGAACCCACAAGGTCTGCAATGCATGTTATCTTTATATAATGCATCATATAATCCAGGTGATAAATTATGTAAGACATTCTCTTTATTGTACCCACCTGTGGGGAGAGATGATATCCCTCCCTTAGTAGTTGCTTACCCAGTCAGCTACAACTGCTTTCTGAAGAATGGGCAAGGTAAGAAAGTAGGGAACCTCACTGAAGAGTTTTTGTGATTGATAATGGTAATTACTCCTCTAATTGGTTTACCAACCAGACAAGGGCAAGGACTGATCTCTGGTGGCTATGTGGAGAAGGAAGGCCAAGTGGCAGGGAGGCTGTACTCTGGTTCAGCTTCTGATGCCATTCCACTTGTTTTTAGCACCAGAGTTTCAGAGAATGAGAAAACGCCCTGGAGACTATCTGAATCACTATAAGCGGTCTATCCCTGTAGGTTCCTTTGACCATAGAATATACATAGAAAATAGGAGTACCCCGAAGGGGGCCAAATGAGTTTAAGGCCCAAAATCAGATTGCATCAGGCTGCGAGTCTGTACTTTTCTGGTGGTCTACGATAAATAAGAATGTCGACTGGATTAATTATATTTATTACAATCAACAGAGATTTGTTAATTTTACCAGAGATGCAATAAAGGGCATTGCAGATCAGTTGGGACCTACATCTTTAATGACAAGGCAAAATAAAATAACCCTGGATATGTTACTAGCAGGAAAAGGAGGTGTTTGCAAAATGTTTGTATCTTCTGTTGAACTTTTATTCCCAATAATGCAGCTCCTGATGGCAGTATTACCAAGGCATTGTAAGGACTCAATTAACTGTCCGAAGAGCTTGCGGAAAACTCCAGAATAAATGACATCTTCACCTCATGGATTGAGGGGTAGTTTGGAAAATGGACTGGCCTGGTAACATCTGTACTCATGACCATTGCTGTTGTTGCCAGTATATTGACTGTTTGTAGATGCGATACTCTGCATAAGAAGATTGATCCAAAGTTTAATTGAGACCTCAGTGACAAAGACAATGTGCCAAGAGATTCAAAAGAAGAGAACCTGTCCTGGATAATCTTACAGATCATGTCTACATAAATTTATAAGAGGAGGGAATGTTAGAAAAGTCTTATTTTAAATTTATTGTTACTTCATGTAATAGATATTAAATGTGCATACAGGGTTCTCAGAAAATGCTTTAGCTAACAAAAGGTTAAATATGTTATATTCTTAAGTGTGTAAGTCAGTTGGCTTTCTTAATAAAGATTGCAATCTCCAGAGGAAGTCCAACGTGGCCTAATCTCATTCTAAAGTGTAACATTTCATATGACAGGAAAGCCACAAACGGTTTTCAGTTGGTATATGTGTATATAAACCTATGCTTATGTAATGAAGGCAGACAACTGCTGATTTTGACACTTGTCTCCCCGCTGCGGGAATAAAGAAGCGCTTATGACTTACTCAGATGACTCCTTGAAAACCTCTTTTGATAAGAATTAGAAGATTCTCCCAACACTGGGAGGGGCACGCTTTGTGTCCACTCTGGATCTCAGCAAGGGCTACTGGCAGATACCTCTGACCAAGGAAGCCCAAGAGCGCTCGGCGTTCATCACCCCGTTCGGCCTGTTTGAATTTACGTGCATGCCATTCGGGATGAAGAACGCCCCCGCGACCTTCCAGAGGGTGGTCGACCGGATCCTCGTGGGGTGTCAGGAGTTTGCCCAGGCCTACCTGGACGATATCGCTATCTTTAGCGAGACTTGGGAGGAACACTTGGGGCACGTGGCGCAGATCCTGGAGCGCATCCGGTACGCCGGCCTCACCATCCGCCCCGACAAGTGCCAGATGGGGATGGCAGAAGTCGCCTACCTGGGGCACCGAGTGGGCAGCGGACAGATCTGCCAAGGTGGAGGCCATTCTCCAATGGCCCCGGCCGGCCAACCAGAAGCAGGTTAGGGCCTTTCTGCGAATCACAGGGTACTACCGAAAATTCATCCCGCAGTATAGTACCCTGGCCAAGCCCTTGACTGACTTGACGTCCAAAAGGTTCAGTCGACTGATGCCCTGGTCCCCTGACTGTGAGGTGGCCTTCGGGAGCCTTAAGACTGCCCTCTCCACCTCCCCTGTCCTGGCTGCCCCTGACTTCCACCGGCGGTTCATAGTCCAAACCGATGCCTCAGACGTCGGGCTGGGAGCGGTACTGAGCCAAGTGGACCAGGCGGGCCACGAACACCCGGTCGCGTACCTCTCCCGGAAGTTGCTGGACCGAGAGAGGGCATACGCAACCATTGAGAAGAAGTGCCTGGCTGTCGTGTGGGCTCTAAAGAAGCTCCAGCCCTACGTTTATGGGAGGGAGTTCACCATAGTCACAGACCACAGTCCTCTCAGTTGGTTGAACCAAACCGCCGGGGACAATGGGCGTTTACTACGGTGGAGCCTGGCCTTACAATCCTATAACTTTACCATCTCTCATAAAAAGGGCCGGGACCACGGGAATGCTGATGGACTCTCTCGGCAGCAGGACACTGATGGGCGGAGACTGACAGCACCGGGCCCAGATCTCATCACTGACCCGACAGAGGGTCAGCAGGACTGATTCTGGATCTAAGCTGGGGGAGGTCTGTGGCGGAACGGGTGACGGTTACAGGCATTATACCCAGATAAAGGTTAAGCCTGCCGCAAACTGTTGCACTCCCGCCATCCGGGTGCCATAGCTTAGATGGCGCCCGGTGCTAGATGGGGATATGTCCCCTCAAACTGCATTACGTTATGTTTGATAACCAGTTGTTTTATATTGTATTGTATTCAGTGCTGCTTCACTGTCCTCCCCTCTAGGGTTAATCTTACACTGCAGGAGAATGAGTCACAGGCAGAGAGCGGGAACTTGTTTAATGTAAATAAGATAAAGGAGGGGGCCTGTTTCCTGAGGGAGGGGTGAGTGAGGGATATCGTGGTGCTGTGAGAGAACTGAGGTAGTTGCTGCCCAGGAGAGGATGAGATAGCAGTGTGAGCTGCAGGCAGGGGCTGTCTACCTCAGAGATGGTACCTGACCTAGGGACAGTAACAGAGGACAAGTGCTGGAGTCCCATCTAACTAAGGAGGATCTGGAGACACCCCAAAGGATGAAAGGTACAGTGGAGAGACCCCATAGTGAGGTAGCCTGTCCCATCCAGCCCAGAGGGGAGAAGCAGCGATGCATTGGTTCTGTGTGTGTCTGTCCCTGTTAATAAACGCGCCGCTGTGGCTTGTCCCCTGTTAATCTGTGTCGCCTGAATCTATCGCCCACATTCTCTTGCCGTAAACCGACCCCCACTGACCCGGTTTCGCCACAATCATTAATTGGTCCAAGTCTGTTCTGATGCGGGTGGATGATGCACCCACACAGGTGACCTATGAAGATCTCCCTATGAAGTGTGTTACTTCCTTTAAGTATCTAGGTGTGGAAATATGCATGAAATTTGAGGATTTTGAAAAATTTAATTTGACTCACTTACTGGCCAGGTTTAAACTTAAGTTAGAGAGGTGTGGCGTAAATGATATCTCTCTGTCATCGGCAGGTGCAATTTAATCAAAATGATATGTACGCCTCAGTTGTTATATCTCTTACACAATGCTCCTATTTGGTTACCACAACGTTTTTTGTTTTTTTATAAGGTCAACGTGTTATTTCGATCTCTTATTTGGAATACGGGGCATGCACGCATAGAGTTGGAAACTCTGCAAAGAGACAAGACGGACGGTGGTCTAGCGGTTCCTAATCCTAGATTATACTATTTTTTGACACGGTTGATTCCATCAAAATTATGTTACAACAATTCCTATGTACGGATTCATTGTATGAGGCGTTGGAGGCACATAAATTTAAACAGCATACTAAACAATATCCAACATTATATTAGACACACAAGGTCTGGTGGTGTGTTAGGAATATGCAAGGTATTACGGGATTACGCAGTATACAGCTACTTGGGATACACCATGGATGTCTCATATGAATACACTAACAGATTTTGCTTTGTGGAAGAACAAAGGGATCCGTAGAATAGACCAGCTGTTGGAGAATCAAGACCTAAAATTATTCTCATGTCTGCAGTCAGAATTTGGTCTTCCTCATACCCAATTTTATAAATATCTTCAGCTTCGGCACGCGTACGGCATTGAGAGTAGGACTGATATCACGGTAATGGACAATGTCCTGATCGGAGTTATCGGCACCGCTAGTCACACTTCTGACATTATATCTCGTCTATACAGAGGTTTTTTTGATGAGATTCATAGATGGCTTTCCTTCTGTGTTGAGAAGTAAATGGGAAAGAGATCTTGGGCCCATAGAAGAAAGTCAGTGGGACGATATTTTGTCCCGGATTCCTAGATTGTCCATGAATGAGGCGCATCGTATTTCTCATTTATTTCTGATACATAGGGTTTATAGAACACCAGTGTTTCTGACTGAAATTGGGTTTCGGGATTCCTTAGCTTGTCCTCGATGTGGTGGGGAACCGGGCACGTTGATACACATGATGTGGCAATATATTGAGCTGCGGCAGTTTTGGTCTGAGGTAGTGGACCTTATTTCTTCTGTGTATCGGGTATTGGTAGATTTCACTCCATTTGTGTTTGTTTTGGGGTACGTGGAGGATATGTCTGTCTCTGAGCATGACATCTTGGCTGTTGCCCGTACGTTGTATGTAGCTAGGAAGCTTATTGCACAACACTGGCTGAATGATAGACCTCCTACGTTGTCAGAATTTTGTAATAAAGTCAACTGGCTAAGGTGTATGGAAAAACATATTTATACATCTAGGAATGCTAAACACAAGTTTGATAAAATATGGTCTCCTTGGGTTTTGAGACAGGGCCTGAATTCCTTGCCTGATGCTGTAGCTGAAACGCGTGCTAGACCGTAATAACTTTCTAGTGTGTATGTGCTGCTTAGTGTAGCTTGAGTGGCCTATGTGGCATTTTGATAATTATTATATTTGTGTATTAAGGAATTGTAAATGTTATGCAATATTTTCGATATTTTTATATGTCTGAATACTGTGTACTGTGTTTTTGGGGTGTTGTGTTGTATCACAAATGTTTGTTTTTTGTTGTTTTTTTTTTTGCTGAAAAAATAAAAAATTACTTGATTTAAAAAAATAAAGGCAGTGGACTTATCCAGGTGGTATGGCAGCGACTGCACCACCACCAACTTGGCCAGGTGTGCGTTCAGCCGCATGACAACTGGATCATTGGGCATATAGCGTTGTTTGTTGGCCATAAATTCCATTATGGATAACTGACTGTACTGCCTGCGGATGAGGTCTGGCTACTAGACCGAGACAGGGATTTGTGGGCACGAGCTGAAAGGTCTTGATCATGTTGTAGGGCAATTAGATTGTCCCACGTGGCCTTGCGATGCCGCTTCATGTGCTTACGTAGAGCAGAACTTCTTACGTTTGTGCCCTGGCCAGACTTTTCTTTCTGTTTGCAGATTTGGCACTGTGCCAGGGAAGGTACAGAAGAATTGCCATATGGAAAAGCACCGTAAAGTGCTAGTATTTCCACCACCACCCAAACTTGCCCCTCGTCTGGCAGGCTTATTTCTAGAGCCTACATCGGCAGCAGCAGTGTAGCCGTCACCTGCTCCTGAGCTGACCATACCAGCAGGCCTACCGCTAGAAAGTTTTGCAAATGTTCCCTACCAGTGCTCGGCTCTTTATCACCGACAATGCCGCCACTACCCTCCCCCTCGGACTACGTCATCACCTCCTTGTCACCAGGTTCCCACGTCCTGTCCAACACCACATAATCATCTTAATCCTCCTCATCATCCCCGCCACTACTCTGTCTTTTCTGATGTCTCATGGGCTCCTTGCCCCCCTCACCATACCCACCTCCAAAACTACCACTACCACCACCCCCACAAAGATACATCTCGGCCACCACCTCCGCAACATACTCCTCATCATCACTATGTTGAGTATCTTCCTTATCTGTAGCACCCGTGCTTCTGGCTCTTCGGATAAAAGGTGGTGCCCCACTAAGAGAGGGTAGTGAAGACAGATGATTGAAGGGAAAGGCTTTTATTAGTGTGCCAAGTAACTGTAGAGGAGTAGGAATCCACTGAAACCTGTCTCAAAGCCATAGCCTCAGAGTCTTCCTCCTGAGATGACCGAGTGCGAGCCAACCAGTCCACAATGGTCTTATCCTCAGAAATAACACACCCAATGGAGGAGATGGACAACTCTAATTTGCTGATGCTGCTACTACTACCAAGCACATGGCTGCTGCTACTATTAGGACTGGGCCTGGGCACATGGCGACTGCTGCTACTACTAGGACTGGGCCTGGGCACATGGCTGCTGCTACTACTAGGACTGGGCCTGGGCACATGGCTGCTGCTGCTACTAGGACTGGGCACATGGCTACTGCTGCTACTAGGACTGGGCACATGGCTACTGCTACGACTAGGACTGGGCACATGGCTGCTGCTACAACTAGGACTGGGCCTGGGCACATGGCTACTGCTACGACTAGGACTGGGCACATGGCTGCTGCTAGGACTGGGCCTGGGCACATGGCTGCTGCTAGGACTGGGCACATGGCTGCTGCTAGGACTGGGCCTGGGCACATGGCTGCTGCTTTTATTACTGGGCCTGGGCACATGGCTGGTGCCTACAGTTTTGGTACTGGCACCAACATCCTTAACTAGTAGAGGAAATGACACAGATGGTTTTTCCTCTGCCCCGTTCTTTCCAACCCTTTCTTTTACCAGACACTTAAAACAGGAACACAGCGCTCTGTCTAGTGCTATTGTGATTTCTGTATAGTATTTTTTTTTTAAATGCGCACAACAGGCCGAAAGATTAAATTTTGAGCATTTGAGCTGAAATCGATGGGGCGATGAACAGACACAGAGCGCTCTGTCCACTGCTTTTCAGTACAATTGCCAATGACTGTACACTAGTTTTGAAAAAAAGTAGCTCTGCTGTGTGATGTGAATGTGATTTCAATTTGGAGATGAAATATACAACTGTTCTGTGTATTACACACTATCTGACCATAGCAGCTAGATAACTCTCACTAAAATGTATAGCTTGTTGTCTCCCTGCTCCTCTCTATAAGTTTTGTGGATTGTGTTGTTCAGTGTCCTTCTCTGTCACAGAAGTCATCTTCTCAGCCTAGTGTGGCTGCTGCAGCGTAGTGCATAGACTTTTTCACAGTCTCTGACCTCTCCCCTATACTGCCTCCTGATTGGTTGGGAGAGCCGTTTGCAAGACATGGGCTGGCCTGAGGTCATGTGATCCTTCCTCCCCTCTGCCATGTGGTGGACGCCATCTTTAATGTTAGCGATTTTACCAGGTTCGGCCGAAACTAACTGCACTAGGTTCGGGTTCGCGCCCAACCGGACATATACCAAGGTTCGTCTGTTTCGGTACGCTCATCTCTAGATATTACCAAGAAATAACAATTCTTGAGCATCTTTTCTTAGAACTCTACGTTGTGCCAGTCATCTGTTATTCCTCCTGGAAACGTATGAATAAATAAAAAAACTGAGCCGGGTCCCTAAACACATTGGCACTGTCTAATCAGTGCAGACTGTGTCAGACTTTGTTGAGAGGAGTGGTAACACCCAGTTGTCGATTTTATTTAAGCATCTCCAGGAAGAATAACAGAGTAATTCTGAGTTCTAAGTAAAGATGCTCCAGAATGGCCTTTATTCATGCTACCACTGCCCTTACCAGTCGGAGAATATGTATTCTGCGATTGTCATGTAGGGGGTTCTTGTAAAGTTCTGGATGTCATTTTCACAATGTGCCAGGTGTGTACTGTCTTAAAATAGGAGTACGGAAGTATCATATGATTTTCTTTATTTTATTTGGGTATGTCAAAAGTGTGAAAATTGTTCCAAAACCCTTGGCAGCGGAAGGGTTAAACCTTTGAGGTAGTCTTTTGATTTTCTTTTTTTCTCACTGTGCAAAGAAGTTATTTTCCTCTGTCCCCCTAAAATCTTGACATCCGCTACCCCCACTAGAGGAGGAGGAGGGTGGACTACAGTATCTGCACCTGTCCAGGGCTTGGATCTGTGAAAATGTGGAGAAGTTGCCCATAGCAAGATGCCAGATTTATAGGAGAGGCTGTTGGAGAATAGTCGCTATTGCTATACTTTTGATATAACACTTCCGGTATATACCACCCTACAGCCTCTACCCGGCTCCAAGTCCCTGCTGCTCGGTACAGTGGAGCCATAGGCTTTTCCTGCCACCGTATGGCGCCGTATTATGGAGATATTCTTCCCTAGAAGCAATGCTACTAAGGGAGAACGGTCTTCTAATATGGGGACAACCCTTTTGATATTTTTTTTCTCTAATAATACCAAATCATGGCAGCATTAACCATGTATCGGAGCAGATTTAATTACACAAATACGCAAATGTTCAAATATACAATCCAAAACATGTACACAATGTCCTACCGTGCCCCTGCCATCTACATGCCAGTCTATGACATAAGCCAGATTACCTCCGCATGGACAGGGCATGGGTTGGCCAAAGGCTTTCCTTAATATGATTGTTCTGATTTTTTGGGGGGGCGGGTGTAGTTTATTTTTTGATTGCCCCACATACACTTCTCTCGGACAGTCGTAAATGACACAATCATAGCGTTAACCAGCAGCGACTGAGAAAAATGTTAAAATATGAACATGATACGTTTTGACAGGTGGAGCAGATTTCCATTGTTTGGAACGGATTGATTGTAGTATCATAAATGTAATGATTATTTTTTAATGACTAATTCAGATCATTAAAAGGGGTCGTCCAGTCCCTAAACATTGCTGGCCTATCCTCCGGATACGCCATCAATATCTGATTGGTCACCCCGATCAGCTGTTTTGAAGGGGCCGCAGCGTTTGTACGAGCGCTTCTTCCCCTTCATTCCGGTCACTGCTCACACTGAATCGCCGACACTGCAGTAGCGGCATTTCACAGTATTACAACCTTCTCCCATTGAATTGAATAGGAGAAGACGAATACTGTGAACCGCTGATCCAGGCATGTCGGCGATTCACAGTGTGAGCAATTAAGGGGAAGCCACATCCGTACGAGCGAACAGCTGATCTTGGGGTCCCAGGTGTCGGACCCTGACCAATCAGATATCGATGGCCGATCCCGAGGATAGGCCATTAATATTTAGGGACTGGACAACCCATTGAATATGATAATAATCAGAATAATTCTTTGACGTTTAGCACCCGTTATTAGGACAGGTCTCCTGCCCCCTTGCACCGCCTAGTTTGGAGACTGTTGACCGCCTCGTATGACATCATCCATTGCAATAATAAATGTTTCAAATTAAAAGCTCAGTTACAAAAGTGCAAAAGACAATCATAGAAATCTATATCGCGCTGCTCGTGGAGCAGCCGTGGTCACAGTAGTGTATTCTTTAGCAATTGTTCATCATTTACACTGTAAAATAGGCATTTGGAATATGTATTCGTTATTTAGAGCACCATTTGTCCTGGATTATACTGTTAATTGTGCATTTTCTTCCAACATAAGGCATCGTGCTTGTCCAGCGTTGTCGATAAATAAAGCAAACCCCCTTATTGAGGCTCATTTCACCCCCAGTATATACGCAGCAATCTTCTTTTTCTCACAATTGGCTTAATCGCGTGTAGTTTATAACAGCTTTATCCCTGCTGTAATGGAAATCACTACTCCATGCACTGCTCAAACACAACAGCCAATCTGACAAAGAAGAGCTGCAGTGCAAAGCATGGGGGAGAGAAAGAGCAGCATCCTGAACCTCTTCTGAGACCGAGCTGAAAAGAGCTCAATACTTAAGACAGTAGACAGCAGGTAAGCATCACCCAGGTAGTGGCTTACATCGGTTTCAAGTGTATACAGGTCCCAGTATAGGAAATGGGGACCATACACTTCTCCGCCTATAGAATTGTAAAATAACTCCAGATACCACAGTCCGTAACTAGGAGTACAAAAGTTGCAAAGAAATGGGCCCAGGACATCTTCGTCTGTAGTCTATTCTAAAATGAATAACTTAGTCTAATAAAGTGTTATCCGCGTATGAGGTACAGGCTCCGGCCTCTCCGGTCCTGGGATGGTAAATAAGTTATAACACTGGTAGTGAGGCATCGCTGCGGGTCACTTGGAGGCTTCAGTCTGGCTTGGAGGTAGATGTAGGTTGGTCCCGGGAATAACAAATTCTCCTTCTCCATCGATGAGCGGGTCCCACCGGTTAAAATCATTCTGAAGCCCTAAGTGATAAAATAAAACCACAGCATGTAAAAGTCTGGAGTATTGGACTTTTTTGGGGATACATATATTCTAGCATTTAACGTCTTTATCATTTTTTTATGGGGGAGGGGGACAATTCTACAGTTTTTTGTTTTTTTTATGCCAGTTACAGTGCGGTATGAATACTGGGGCGTAAACGAAGTAAAAAGTGTCTCTAGCAAGATGTCCAGTATTAGTCAATTTGTCAGACTGCTAAGTCTGCAGGTCGTTGCATTTCCACAGACACCAATTATGTATATATTTTTTATTTAGTTTCATTACTTTTAGGCCGGGTTCACACAGAGTTTTTTTGCAGGAGGAAAATCTGCCTCAAAATTACATTTGGAAATCAATGGAAGGCATTTTCGGACGTCTTTTGGCACGTTTTCCGACGCGCTTTCCCCGTCAAAAAACTCTGTGTGAACACCTCCTTATTCAATAAACGCAAATTTGATTTAAAAAAAAAAAAAAAGTTATAAATAAAGTAACATTTTTTTATAACAAATAAACCCTTTCCCTGCCAAGGACGTATTTCATACGTCATGGCAGGAAGGCAATTCAGTAGTCCAGGTCGGATCTGATACGTTCTTGCTACTAACAGCTCTTAGCTGGACCCACCATCCAGGTCTTGTATGAAAGCTAAAATGCTGGCTGCGGCCTAGCCTCGGTTAGAGCAGTTTAAATTGGGAGCAGCATATAGTAGCCATTTATTTCAGCCGGAGTGAAGGAGGAGACTGTGATCCTCCTCCTGTCCCTGTATGTCTGTAGATGACCCCAGGGGGAGGGGGTAACATCAACTTTTCTCCATGTTATCACCTCCTCGTCAATTAGAGAGCATACTGCGCTCTATCACATAAAGGGGGGGGGGTTATTTTTATGCCGCTACAATCATAGCGATAACTATTATCATTATGGAGGAACGCCTGATACATTTCTGATGGATGAGAAATATTTTCATCAGGCAAAATTAATATTTTCATCCACTGACTCAAATGTTTTATTCCAACTAGTTCTAAAAAACATTAGTATTAGATAACGCATTCGATTAGGGATTTGCGATTATTGATTAGGTTTAGGCTGTGTTCACATGTTGCGGTCAACTTGTTTTTAGAGTTTTTGCGGGGACAAGCTTTTGTTAATGTAGACATATGTGGTATATATGAACTTTGCACACCTTGATCTGTTATGTTTACATTGTTTTTGTGTGTAAACCTCTGCTTGTATGTGAGTTTTAGGTGCAAATGTATTTTATTTTTTCTAAACTTTATCAAAAACGTATGCGAAGGTGGATACGGCTGCCAAAAGAACTTTAAGACAACTACAATCGTAGTGGTCTGCTATCAGGAGGTATATAGGGTTTGGGGGTGCACCTACTTTTTCAACCTGTGTAATCCCTTTATTTGATAGCTTGTTACTTTTTTTTTGCGCTTCAGAATTTTAGCTTAAAACAAGATTTTTGGTCTCTCCAATTGAAGATCTGTGCATGTAGACACTGGCATAACTGCTACGTGTGAACATATTGAACTTGGATTTTTAGGACGTGTAGTGCATCTAGTTTTTTGCTTCGGTCACTTTTAGGTTGGATTCACACGAGCATGTTACGTCTGTAATGGACGGACGTATTTCGGCCGCAAGTCCCGGACCGAACACAGTGCAGGGAGCCGGGCTCCTAGCATCATACTTATGTACGACGCTAGGAGTCCCTGCCTCGCTGCGGGACAACTGTCCCGTACTGAAAACATGATTACAGTACAGGACAGTAGTTCCACGGAGAGGCAGGGACTCCTAGCGTCGTACATAACTATGATGCTAGGAGCCCGGCTCCCTGCACTGTGTTCGGTCCGGGACTTGCGGCCAAAATACGTCCGTCCATTACGGACGTAATGTGCTCGTGTGAATCCAGCCTTACACACAAATTAACATTTTATATGAAAAATTGCACTTTGACAAAGTTGCATGATGGTGCTTGTGTTTATAAAGTGCTGAGGGCACTGTGGAAAATTGTGCGAGCACCCCATGCTGCTTTGAACAAATCTCATCCACGCGCTGCGTAAATGATAAGCAGAAAAAAAACGCTCAAAGTGACCTGCCGTGCGTTTTTATAATCCGCTGATTGTTTTTTTTTGTGGTGGAAAAGCAGCGATTCCGCCCAAAAAATACTCAACTGTGAAAAAAAAAAAATCTTACCCAGAATTCTGTTTCTCCGTCCAGGCCAGACTCCTGGGATAATGTTTCATCCCATGTGACCGGTGCAGCCAATCACAGGCTGCAGCAGTCACATGGAATAAAACATCCCAGAGCTGCAGGACGTCGGAGGGACGCGTCGCCATGGTATTCGTTTTTTTTTTTTTTGTTTCAGTGCAGGATTTCCGCAGCGGACATTCCAGCCGAAAAACGACACCACAATTTGGTTTGGTTTTTCGGTCGGAATTCCCTGTGGCAACCGGGGCGGATACGCTGTGTGGTTTTACGCAGCGTATCCACCTTGTGTGATCATACCCGTACGGTTGGGTATTGCAGTCCATCATCCACACAGTCATACGTATGTGTCGTGAGTGTCTCTCACCCCAATGTTCTGGCACTCACCTAGATGCCGCTGTAGGAAGGCTAATGTAACGTTCACTATAATATCCATCCCCACGTACGGATCAATTTCTCCTTTCAACTTGAATATTTTCCCAATCAGGTAACCGGTCAGAAAGGTGAAGTCTGGAAAGCTCTGATGAACGCTGCCCCTAAATAGAGAAACATTTACTGAAGTCAGATAAGACCACAATCGAATCTGCATTAACAGCGATTAGTAACAAAGGCGTCAATGGATTGTCCTCTCTGCAGCGGATTTGAGGACCCCAATTCTCTTAGCTGAATGTGAAATCAGTTGGTGGGACTGGGAACGCGCTTCGGCCAACTGGTAGAATTAAGCTCGGTTCACTCTGCGTTTTGCAGTGTCCGACGGAGGTTTCTGTTGGAGGCATTTCCCAATGGATAGGCACACCGTGGCATGCGTCAACATACGTAGGTTACCAGGTCACTGGATGCCTCTGCCTGGAATAGCGTAGCCAATCAAGGGCTACAGTGGTCACATGGACTTCAGCGTCATCCCTGCAATTTGGTGCAGTTTTTCGGGTGTAATTCCCTGCAGCTCTCGGGGTAGGTACGCGGTGTAGTTTTACGCAGAGTATCTACCTAGTGTGTTCGTACCATAACGGCCCTGATAAGACCAGCAACTCTGCCTGTGCACATGAAAGGGTTAAGTATGACTAGCGTAAGGGGAGCGGAGCAGCAGAGAAAGAGACCCCGTCTTCTCTGCACATGCCACCCTGTGTGCTAAAGACATGGAGACACCGCCATTACACAGGAGTCATGGCCGGATGAAAGGAGCATGCTCGACCGACACAGAGTGTAAAATACTGGAAGACGTGGCCAGGAGCAACAAGAGGTAAACCCAGAGCGGGGATGGGATATTTACAGGGGTGAAAAGTCAGGAAAAAGACATTTATAAAAAAGTATTTGCAAAGATGAATGATTTTAGGTATAGACCACCAATGTAATCCTGGAAATACCCCTTTAACCAGACAGCACCTTAAAGAGACTCTGTCACCACATTATA
Source organism: Rhinoderma darwinii (assembly GCF_050947455.1). Classification (NCBI taxonomy): domain Eukaryota; kingdom Metazoa; phylum Chordata; class Amphibia; order Anura; family Rhinodermatidae; genus Rhinoderma; species Rhinoderma darwinii. Next base: position 29,017,090 of record NC_134690.1, read on the forward strand.
AGTGTCCTGTCTCCTACATAAGGAGATCGGCGCTGTAATGTAGGTGACAGTAATGCTTTTTATTTTAAAAAAACAATCTATTTTTACCACGTTAGGAGCGATTTTTAGCTTTATGCTAATGTGTTTCTTAATGCCCAAGTGGGCGTGTTTTTACTTTAGACCAAGTGGGCGTTGTACAGAGGAGTGTATGACGCTGACCAATCAGCATCATGCACTCCGATCCATTCATTTACACAGCAGCATCGCGTTCTTACTAGAACACGATGTGCAGCCACATACACAGACATTAACGTTAATCAAGTATCCTGATAATGAATACACATGACCTCCACCCTGGACATCATGTGTATTCAGAATCCTGAATCCAGAATCATGAGATTTCCAGCAAGGGAAAATAAATCTCGTTTACATCGTAATCTCGTGAGATTACGCGTGGCTTGCTGGAATCTCACAGAAAAGATTCAGAAGTGTCAGGATTCTGAATACACATGACGTCCAGGCTGGAGGTAATGTATATTCATTGTCAGGACACTTGGTTAATGTCTGTGTAAGTGGCTGCACATCGTGTTCTAGTAAGAACGCGATGCTGCTGTGTAAATGAATGGAGAGAAGTGCATGACGCTGATTGGTCAGCGTCATACACTCCTCTGTACAACGCCCACTTGGTCTAAAGTAAAAACACGCCCAGTTGGGCATTAAGAAACTCATTAGCATAAACCAAAATCGCTAATAAAATGGTAAAAATAGATCGTTTTTTTTTAAAAAAAAGCATTACTGTCACCTACATTACAGCGCCCATCTCCTTATGTAGGAGATAGGGCACTTATAATGTGGTGACAGAGTCTCTTTAAGAGGGCCAGAGGCAGGGCGTGATTGGAGCCAGTAAAAAGCACAATCCACTACAAAACAAAAAGGTAAAGACTAAACAGACCCCCACTGATCACGAAGGTCTTGCACACGACCGTTGTGCCACTCGGGCCATTTTTGATGACATCCGATAGTCTTCACGAACCCATTTGTCCTGTCTTTCCTCGTATGACTGACGGGTCTTGGACGGCACACTCGGTCCTGTGCATGAGGCTTAAAACTAAAATCGGCAGAAGCGCTTGGGTGAGCGCTGAGCCACTGAGTTTCTGTTCGGCCGATGTAGCGGTTTACGGGCCGATAGACTTTCTATTGAGTCCGTATACCGCTACATAGGCTGTCTGAGAAAAGACTATCAGAAACCAAGCGGCTCAGCGCTCAATCGAGCGCCTCTACCGCTTCATTCAAGCGATCGGTGGGGGTCTCAATGCTCGGACCCCCACCGATCAAAACTTCTGACATGTCACCATTTTTCTTCCTAACTGTTATAATAACATTTAACCCCTTCCCGCCGCAGCCCTTTTTCAGATTTTAGTTTTTTCCTCGCCACATTCCAAAACTTTATTTTTCGGTCTATATAGTCCTATGAGGGCTTGATTTTTGTGGGACTAGTTATAATTTTTCGTAGCACAATTTATTTTCGCATATAATGTGCTAGGAAACAGGAAACAAATTATTTGTGGGGCAGAAAATGAAAAAAAACAGCAATTCCTCCATTGTTTTTTGTGCGTCGTTTTTACGGAATTCACTGTGCAATTAAAACAATATGTTGACTTTATTCTGTGGGTCAATACGATTACGGCGATACCAAATATATATAGTTTTTTCTATATTTTACAAGTAAAAACCTAAGGGTATGTTCACACGGCAGCGTCCGTTACGGCTGAAATTACGGGGCGGTTTTCAGGAGAAAACAGCTCCGTAATTTCAGCCGTCATGGCATTTTGAGGTGCTTTCCGCTGCGTGAATTACGGACGTAAATGGAGCTGTTTTTCCACGGAGTCAATGGAAAACGGCTCCATTTACGTCTGAAGAAGTGACATGACACTTCTTTGACACGGGCGTCTATTTACGCGCCGTCTTTTGACAACGACGCGTAAATTTACGCCTCGTGGGAACAGAACACTGTAAAACCCATTGCTTTCAATGGGCAGATGTTTGCCGACGCTATCGAGCCGCATTTTCGGACGTAAATCGAGGCGTAAAACGCCCGAATTATGTCCGTAAATAAGCCGTGTAAAAAAGAAAATGTATATCACTTTGTAATTAACTTTTTGTGGGAGATGAGGTGAAAAAATAGAGATTCTGGCGTTTTACAATTATTTTTTTTTGTACGGCGTTCACCGTGCGGGTTAAATAATGATATATTATAATAGTTCAGACTTTTACGGGTGCGGCGATACCAATTGTTTATTTATTTTTTTTATTATGCTCTAGGGGGAAAATGGGAAAAGGGGGGGTTTTTGAACTTGTAATAAAAAAATTTTTACATAAAAAAAAAACCCTTTATTTTACTAATTTTTACTTTTTTTATTAGTCCCCCTAGGGGACTTCAACCAGCGATCGTTAGATCGCTTGCACGATATACTGCAATACTAATGTATTGCAGTATATCGTGATTCTTCTGACAGGCTTAATAGGTGCACAAAGATGACGGACCTGGGGGTAAGCCCCCAGGCAGCCATAGCGATGGTGTTGCGGGGGGGCAGCGATGAGCTGTTAGCGGGGGTTGCCCCCCTCTTTCTAACGATTTAGACGCTGTGGTCGTTATTGACCGCGGCATTTAGCGAGTTAAACGATCGGGATCACGCTCGAGCGCGATGCCGCTCATTACTCTGAAGTGTCGGCTGTAACAAACAACCGACACCGGCATCGTATGGAGCGGGTTCACTCCGTGAGTCCGTTCCATACTTCCCCCTACCCGACTTTGGCGTATGGATATGTCTAATGTCGGAAAGGGTTTAACCTGCACGGGGAAGGCCATGTTAAGAAAATAAACACCTTATCTCCCAAATACAATTGAATAAAAATTTCACACCGCTCCACCGTAGGAAAAACAAAAAAGTTATTTTTAAAAATTGTAGATCATTCAAATAAAAAATTATATAAATTTGGAATCGTCGTAATCGTATTTAGCTGCAGAATAAAATGAAAACGGCGTTTTTACGGCACTGTGAAAGCCGTAAAAACAAAACCCAGAAAACTGTTTATTTTTTCCCATTCCACCCTAGCAAGAAATGCATTGCGGTTTCCCAGTACATTTTATGGTACATAAAATAAATGGCGCCATTAAAAACTACAAATTCTCCAGCAAAAAACAAGCCCTCCTACGACTAAAAGAAAAAAAGTAAAGGCTTTTTGAAGACGGTGAGTGAAAAACTAAATTATTTTTCTCCCTAAGTATTGTATCAAGGATGCAAAACTATGTACCACGGCATCTATACTTTGGTGTCTCTGTACAGCAGAGTATGTAAAAAAAAAATGCCCCTGTAAATCCAGGTTGTCTTTCATAAATGACTTTTATGATTGTCTGAAGCAAACATAAAATACAAATAATATAAACTAGAATAGTACTATGGTTTATCTGTATACTCTTACTTGATGGTGATCATCTTCCTCTCCACGCGGCTAGAATCCATCTTCTTCATGACTAGAACATTATCCACCCACTGGAACTTCTCCGAGTTGATGAATATAACAGGTTGATGAATAGTGGAAAACATCTCCTCTCTTAAAGGGAACATCCAGGCATCCAGTGCCACAGCGCACCTACAATCAACACAGTCTACAGTGTGATTTCAATACTTCCCTCTATATACAAGAATATAACTACTATAATACTGCCCCCTATATACAAGAATATAACTACTATAATACTGCCCCTATATACAAGAATATAACTACTATAATACTGCTCCTATGTACAAGAATATAACTACTATAATACTGCTCCTATATACAAGACTATAACTACTATAATACTGCCCCCTATATACAAGAATATAACTACTATAATACTGCCCCTATATACAAGACTATAACTACTATAATACTTCCCCTATATACAAGAATATAACTACTATAATACTGCTCGTATATACAAGAATGTAATTACTATAATACTGCCCCTATATACAAGAATATAACTACTATAATACTGCTCCTATCTACAAGAATATATCTACTAACTTACTGCCCCTATATACAAGAATATAACTACTATAATACTGCCCCTATGTACAAGAATAGAACTACTATAATACTGTCCCTATATACAAGAATATAACTACTATAATACTTCTATATACAAGAATATAACTACTATAATACTGCCCCTATATACAAGAATATATCTACTATAATACTGCTCCTTATATACAAGAATATAACTACTATAATACTGCCCCCTATATACAAGAATATAACTACTATAATACTGCTCCTTATATACAAGAATATAACTACTATAATACTGCTCCCTATATGCAAGAATATAACTTCTATAATACTGCCCCTATATACAAGAATATAACTACTATAATACTGCCCCTATATACAAGAATATAACTACTATAATACTGCCCCCTATATACAAGCATATAACTACTATAATACTGCCCCCTATATACAAGAATATAACTACTATAATACTGCTCCCTATATACAAGAATATAACTACTATAATACTGCTCCCTATATACAAGAATATAACTACTATAATACTGCTCCCCATATACAAGAATATAACTACTATAATACTGCCCCTATATACAAGAATATAACTACTATAATACTGCTCCTATATACAAGAATAAAACTACTATAATACTACCCCTATATACAAGAATGTATCTACTATAATATTGCCTCCTATGTACAAGAATATAACTACTATAATACTGCCCCTATATACAAGAATATAACTACTATAATACTGCCCCCTATGTACAAGAATATAACTACTATAATACTGCCCTAATATACAAGAATATAACTACTATAATAGTGCCCCCTATATACAAGAATATAACTCCTATAATACTGCTCCCTATATACAAGAATATAACTACTATAATACTGCCCCCTATATACAAGAATATAACTACTATAATACTGCCCCTATATACAAGAATATAACTACTATATTACTGCCCCCTATATACAAGAATATAACTACTATAATACTGCCCATATATACAAGAATATAACTACCATAATACTGCTCCTATATACAAGAATATAACTACTATAATACTGCCCCTATATACAAGAATATAATTACTATAATACTGCCCCCTATATACAAGAATATAACTACTATAATACTGCTCCTATGTACAAGAATATAACTACTATAATACTGCTCCCTATATACAATAATATAACTACTATAATACTGACCCTATATACAAGAATATAACTACTATAATACTGCCCCCTATGTACAAGAATATAACTACTATAATACTGCCCCTATATACAAGAATATAACTACTATAATACTGCCCCCTATGTACAAGAATATAACTACTATAATACTGCTCCCTATATACAATAATATAACTACTATAATACTGCCCCTATATACAAGAATATAACTACTATAATACTGCCCTTATATACAAGAATATAACTACTATAATACTGCCCCTATATACAAGAATATAACTACTATAATACTGCCCCCTATGTACAAGAATATAACTACTATAATACTGCCCCTATATACAAGAATATAACTACTATAATACTGCCCCCTATGTACAAGAATATAACTACTATTATACTGCCCCCTATATACAAGAATATAACTACTATAATACTGCCCACTATATACAGGAATATAACTACTATAATGCTGCCTCCTATATACAAGAATATAACTATTATAACACTGCTCCTATATACAAGAATATAACTACTATATTACTGCCCCCTATATACAAGAATATAACTACTATAATACTGCCCATATATACAAGAATATAACTACCATAATACTGCTCCTATATACAAGAATATAACTACTATAATACTGCCCCTATATACAAGAATATAACTACTATAATACTGCCCCTATATACAAGAATATAACCACTATAATACTGCCCCCCTATGTACAAGAATATAACTACTATAATACTGCCCCTATATACAAGAATATAATTACTATAATACTGCTCCTATATACAAGAATATAACTACTATAATACTGCTCCCTATGTACAAGAATATAACTACTATAATACTGCCCCTATATACAAGAATATAATTACTATAATACTGCTCCCTATATACAAGAATATAACTACTATAATACTGCTCCTCTATACAAGAATATAACTACTATAATACTGCCCCTATATACAAGAATATAACTACTATAATACTGCCCCCTATATACAAGAATATAACTACTATAATACTGCCTCCTATATACAAGAATATAACTACTATAATACTGCCTCCTATATACAAGAATATAACTACTATAATACTGCTCCCTATGTACAGGAATATAACTACTATAATACTGCCCATATATACAAGAATATAACTACCATAATACTGCTCCTATATACAAGAATATAACTACTATAATACTGCCCCTATATACAAGAATATAACTACTATAATACTGCCCCTATATACAAGAATATAACCACTATAATACTGCCCCCTATGTACAAGAATATAACTACTATAATACTGCCCCTATATACAAGAATATAATTACTATAATACTGCTCCTATATACAAGAATATAACTACTATAATACTGCTCCCTATGTACAAGAATATAACTACTATAATACTGCCCCTATATACAAGAATATAATTACTATAATACTGCTCCCTATATACAAGAATATAACTACTATAATAGTGCCCCCTATATACAAGAATATAACTACTATAATACTGCTCCTATATACAAGAATATAACTACTATAATACTGCCCCTATATACAAGAATATAACCACTATAATACTGCCCATTATGTACAAGAATATAACTACTATAATACTGCCCCTATATACAAGAATATAATTACTATAATACTGCTCCTATATACAAGAATATAACTACTATAATACTGCTCCCTATGTACAAGAATATAACTACTATAATACTGCCCCTATATACAAGAATATAATTACTATAATACTGCACCCTATATACAAGAATATAACTACTATAATACTGCCCCTATATACAAGAATATAACTACTATAATACTGCTCCTATATACAAGAATATAACTACTATAATACTGCCCCCTATATACAAGAATATAACTACTATAATACTGCCCCTATATACAAGAATATAACTACTATAATACTGCCCCTATATACAAGAATATAACTACTATAATACTGCCCCTATATACAAGAATATAACTACTATAATACTGCCCCTATATACAAGAATATAACTACTATAATACTGCTTCCTATGTACAAGAATATAACTACTATAATACTGCCCCTATATACAAGAATATAATTACTATAATACTGCTCCTATATACAAGAATATAACTACTATAATACTGCTCCCTATGTACAAGAATATAACTACTATAATACTGCCCCTATATACAAGAATATAATTACTATAATACTGCTCCCTATATACAAGAATATAACTACTATAATACTGCCCCTATATACAAGAATATAACTACTATAATACTGCTCCTATATACAAGAATATAACTACTATAATACTGCCCCCTATATACAAGAATATAACTACTATAATACTGCCCCTATATACAAGAATATAACTACTATAATACTGCCCCTATATACAAGAATATAACTACTATAATACTGCCCCTATATACAAGAATATAACTACTATAATACTGCTCCTATATACAAGAATATAACTACTATAATACTGCTCCTATATACAAGAATGTAACTACATTTTTATGGAGCTTCTTACCTAAACCGTGAATCTCTACCGAGAGCTTTGATTGCCGTTGCCGCACCAAAAGAATGTCCAACCACTGCAACTTTTTGAACATCAATAGAATCCTTAAAAGAGGATACAGGTTAGTAGAATATAAATAATACAATAGAAGGAAAGCTGTATGAGACGTTCCCTACAGAAAAATACACACACACACACACACACACACACACACGTCCTTCTTAATTAATTAGAATATCATCAAAAAGTTAATATGTTTCAGTAATCAAATTCAAAAAGTGAAACTCATACATTCTATAGATTCATTACACACAGAGTGATCTATTTCCAGCATTTTTTTTCTTCTAATGTTGATGATTATGGAGAACAGTTAATGAACCCAAAATTTAGTGTCTCAGAAAATTAGAATATTATATAAGCCGAATTTCAAAAATGGTTTTTAATACCGAAATGTTGTCCTACTGAGAAGTATGTCCAGTATATGCCCTCAATACTTGGTCGGGGCTCCTTTGGCATGAATTACTGCATCAATGCGGCGTGGCATGAAGGTGATCAGCGCGTGGCACTGCTGAGGTGTTATCAATGCGGCGTGGCATGAAGGTGATCAGCGCGTGGCACTGTTGAGGTGTTATCAATGCGGCGTGGCATGGAGGCGATCAGCCTGTGGCACTGCTGAGGTGTTATCAATGCGGCGTGGCATGGAGGCGATCAGCCTGTGGCACTGCTGAGGTGTTATCAATGCGGCGTGGCATGGAGGCGATCAGCCTGTGGCACTGCTGAGGTGTTATGGAAGCCCAGGTTGCTTTGATAGTGGCCTTCAGCTCGTCTGCATTGTTGGGTCTGGTGTCTCCTCTTCCTCTTGACAATACCTTATAGATTCTCTATGGGGTTTAGGTCAGGCGAGTTTGCTGGCCAATCAAGCGCAGTGATACTGTGGTTATTACACCAGGTATTGGTACTTTTGGCAGTGTGGGCAGGTGCCAAGTCCTGCTGCAAAATGAAATCAGCATCTCCATAAAGCTTGTCAGCAGAGGGAAGCATGAAGTGCTGGGAAATGTCCTGGTAGACGCTGCGCTGACTCTGGGCTTGATATAACACAGTGGCCCAGCACCAGCAGATGACATGGCCACCAAACCATCACTGACTGTGGAAACTTCACACTGGACCACAAGACACTTGGATTGACGCCTCTCCACTCTTCCTCCTGACTCTGGGACCGAGATCTCCAAATGAAATGCAAAATTTACTTTCATCTGAAAACTTTGGACACTGAGCAGCAGTGTTGGTCCACTGTGTTTTATCAAGTCCAGAGTCAGCGCAGCGTCTACCAGGACATTCCCCAGCACTTCATGCTTCCCTCTGCTGACAAGCTTTATGGAGATGTGGATTTCATTTTCCAGCAGGACTTGGCACCTGCCCACCCTGCCAAAAATACCAATACCTGGTGTAATAACCACAGTATCACTGCGCCTGATTGGCCAGCAAACTGGCCTGACCTAAACCCCATAGAGAATCTATAAGGTATTGTCAAGAGGAAGATGAGACACCAGACCCAACAATGCAGACGAGATGAAGGCCACTATCAAAGCAACCTGGGCTTCCATAACAGCTCAGCAATGCCACAGGCTGATCTCCTCCATGCCACGCCGCATTGATAACACCTCAGCAGTGCCACAGGCTGATCGCCTCCATGCCACGCCGCATTGATAACACCTCAGCAGTGCCACAGGCTGATCGCCTCCATGCCACGCCGCATTGATAACCCCCTCAGCAGTGCCACAGGCTGATCACCTCCATGCCACGCCACATTGATGCAGTAATTCATGGAAAAAGAGCCCCGACCAAGTATTGAGGGCAGATACCGTACTTCTCAGTAGGCCAACATTTCAGTATTAAAAATAATTTTTGAAATTCGGCTTATATAATATTCTAATTTTCTGAGGGACTAAATTTTGGGCTTTCATTGACTGTTACCATAATCATCAACATTAACTGGTTCCCGACCGCTGGCTGTGTTTTTACAGCCAGCGGTCAGAGTCCTTAAAACCTGCGCCATAGACTATTTACGGCTCGGGTTTTAACTTGCTGCCCAAGCGATCGGGCAGCTGAATGTCGGGTCTCCGGCTGTCGGTGACGGCCGGGGACCCTGATTTGAGGATAGAAGCAGCTTTCGCTGCTTCTGTCTTCTCCGATCTCTTTTACATATAGGAATAGAGGCAGCAGCTGCGCAGCTGTCTCTATTGGTCCCGGTGTTCATGTGACAGGTCACATGATCGCCGGGTGCCGTTAGTGGCTGGCTGCTGCTGGGTCTTACTAGACCCAGCACAGCCCTATTAGTGACAATCGTCACTATGAGAGGGCTGATTTCCCTGCTGTGCAGCCCCAGTTACAGTGGAAAAACATGGTGTAAAAGAAAGAAAAAATATATATAAAGTTCCCCAAAGGTCTTTTCTGACCTTTGAGGGACAGACCATAGTAATAAAAAAAGAATAAAGTAAAGTGCAAAAAAAAAATAATAAATACACATAAAATACCCACCCCAAACCCCCCCCCGCCAATCATTGTTGTAACGCTAGCGCTGACCCAATTACCCTAATATAGACATGTAATATATAAAAATTTACGGCAGACAATGACGATCACAAATAAAAGGTCTATTTTAGGGTAAAACTATGTTAGAAAAAAAAAAAGTAGCTGAAAAGTAAAAAAGCTTATATTTTTTTTACTATTTTCAAATTTTAAGCCTAAAAATTCTAAAATAGCAAAAAGGATGTGTATAAAAATTATTTAAAAAAAAAGAAACCTGCCTTGTCTACAGAAAAAACATCACAAAAATCACGTCGCTAGCCCAACAAATAAAAAAAGTTAGAGCCATTTAACTAACACGTGCTAAAAATGGCTAAACGGTGTCTGGTCCTGAAGGCTCAAAATAGCCCGGTCCTGAACTGGTTAAAAGAAAAAAAAATGCTGGAAATAGATCCCTCTGTGTGTAATGAATCTATAGAATATAGAAGTTTCACTTTTTGAATTGAATTACTGAAATAAAGGCTGGAGTCTCACACAGCGTTTGTGTTTTTTGTGGCGTTTTTAACAGCGGTTTTTTATGCTTTTTTTTGGCGCGGCCAGATGTTACATTAACGTCGATAGTGAAATATAAAACGCACTTCATACAACGGAGTTCTGGTTTGTGGCATTTTTGTTGCTTTTTTATGGTTAGTGGCGTTTTTTCTGGCATTTTTCTCCTTAGGGTTCTCTAAAGGACTAGAAAAGCGTCAGAAGAAGCGTGTGTAAGGGGCGGAGGGGGAGCCGGGCAGCCCTTACTGAATGCAGGAGAGCGCTATAAAAAGAGACCGCGTCTCCTCTGCACATGCCGCCCTGTGTGCTAAAGACATGGAGAGAAAGCGATCACATAGTAGTAAAGGCCGGGTGAAATGAGCATGTAGAAATACTGGAGGATGTGTCCAGATCAACAAAGGGTTAACAGAGTGGGAATGGGATATTTAGAGGGGTGAAAAGTCAGGAATAAGTAATTTTTAAAAAGTGTGTTGAACTCTGGGATCCGTGAGGTGAGTAATGGCTCTTTTTTTTAATGCATCCCTCCTACCCCTGCTACTTTTTGAAATATCTCAGAAAATGCTATTAAGGTGGAGTTTCCCTTTAAGAAATTCATAATTAGAAAGTAACCCTTTGAAAAACCCACATTCGGCAAAGTTTTTGGGATACATGAATATGGAGATATTTTTGGTTTGTTCTTTACCTGCAGGTTTTGTTTTTTTTCCCTTCAAGAAAACAGGATCAGATCCCATTACAAGAAAGAAAACACCCCAACCTTCCTCTAATGGGATCCAGTCCTGTTGTAAAATCAATATATGGACTGAAAATGCAGCTGTGTGTTGGTCGAGTCACCAAAAAAACCATATCACGAGATATAATGTGCCCTTGTTCTGTACCCACCTTTAACCGCAACCAGTCAAATTTGGATGGCAACGCGTTAGTGACTGGTTTCCCGGCATTGACGTTCAGCATGAGTTCTAAGGCTCGTAAACATTCATCCGCCCTCTTCTGGATCTACACATAGAAAACACAGGGGCAGCGAGTATTAGTAATTCAACTACATACAGAGGAGCCGCAGAAAACGGACGGAAGAGACAAGAAAATCCCATTCAAATGCCAATACACAACAGACAGGGATCAGCGGGTTGTAGCACAGGATATGAGGGCTCCTGTGGGGGCCACACAAACAATCATCAGCGGGTTGTAGCACAGGATATGAGGGCTCCTGTGGGGGCCACACAAACAATCATCAGCGGGTTGTAGCACAGGATATGAGGGCTCCTGTGGGGGCCACACAAACAATCATTTGTTGATGCAAATCGAATTATCCTCTAAGGGCATGGCCAGACGTGGCGGAATTGCTCTGGAATTCCGCAGCGGACCCGTTTCTCCATTGCCTTCCACAGCTTTTTAGTAGGGTTCGTTTACACGTTGCGGACAATTCCGCTGCGGAGCATAGGCTGCGGCGCGGAATTTGGTGTCCGCAGCATACAATGGTTGATGCGGACGTGTGGCGGACTGGTTGCGGACTTATTGCGGAATTTCTCCATTGACTTCAATGGAGATTCTAAATTCCGCAATGAAGTCCGCAGATGTTATGTGTGCTGCGGAGCGTATTGGTTTTACTAACATGACATTTCTTCATTCTGGCTGGACCTATGTATTTCTAGGTCTACAGCCAGACTGAGGAAGTCAATGGGGCTCCCGTAATTATGGGAGCGTTGCTAGGCGACGTCAGTAAATAGTCACTGTCCAGGGTGCTGAAAGAGTTAAACGATCGGCAGTAACTGTTTCTGCACCCGGGACAGTGACTACCGATCCCAATATACAGCAACCTGTAAAAAAAATAGAAGTTCATACTTACCGAGAACTCCCTGCTTCTTCCTCCAGTCCGGCCTCCCGGGATGACGTTTCAGTCCATGTGACCGCTGCAGCCAATCACAGGCCAATCACAGGCTGCAGCGGTCACATGGACTGCCGTGTCATCCAGGGAGGTCGGGCTGGATGTCGAAAGAGGGACGCGTCACCAAGACAACGGCCGGTAAGTATGAAATTCTGTTACTTTCACTAGGGAAAGTGCTGTCCCTTCTCTCTATCCTGCACTGATACAGAGAAGGGAAGCCCTCTTCACCTCAATACGCAACGGCCAGTCCGCATCAATTTAATGCCCATTTTGGGCAGAGCCGCAACAGAATCTTCAATGCAGATTATGTGCAGCATTGATGCGGACAGTTGCGGAAGAAATACGCCACGTCTGGGCATGCCCTAAGTCTCTGTACCTTCAGATTTGTAGTGTTCCTGCACCGTATGCTAATGAGCATAAAACAGTCATCTTCATTCCTCTACCCTTTCCGTGTTAACCCCGCCTTCTTACTTTTGATTGACAGCTCCTCGTCTCCCCCCATCACACATGAAATCCCACGATTGCGCATTGATGTGCTGATGCGTGCGCACAACAGGACACCATAGCGGCGCACGCGCAGTAACTAGATTTGAGGCCCGGACGAAGCAGGGAAGGGTGTCGGACCATACATGACGGGCGCATGCACGCTATCTCAGACGAGATTTCAGCATTCAGGGCGGGCCAGTTTTCGGTGGTGGGCGGGCATAAGAATTGGAACGAAGGGAGACTGCCGTGTTATTACCATAAAATGCGAAAAATGTTCGCAGACCGTTATTTACGGTCGGAGGGGGCATTTCGGAGAGGGGATAACGGCAATGAACTTTTGACAGCAGCGGCCAGCGAGGGGTGAGGAGAGTTTAATAGGCGAAATGCTGGTGACAGGTTCCCTTTAACCCCTTAAGGACACGGCCAATTTTGGCCTTGAGGACACAACAATTTTTTTATATTTCCCTCTTTGCATCCCGACGCTCATAACTTTTTTATTTTTTGTATGACGTAGTCTTATGAGATTTCGTTTTTTGCGGGACGAGTTGTACTTTATGTAGGTGCCATTTTTTGGTACAAATTATCGTTTAATTTATATACATTTTTAAGTTCCGCTGCAGTTTTATTATTTTATTTTTTTACACCGATCATCATAAATAATATTATACATTTGTTGTTCAGGTTGTTACGGTCGTGGCGATACCAAATATGTCTATATTATTTCATGTTTTGGGACTTATATTTTAAAAAGTTTATTTATTGTAAAAAATTTGCATTTCTGTGTAGTTTTTTTACTATTTTTATTTAACATTAATTTTTTTTAATTAATTTCACTTTTTTCAATCTCATAAAGGGATTTTTCATTTTAATTTTTATTTTGTGACTGTAATGTAGTGGCATATGTCTATATGCCAGTACATTAGCCTGTGTACTGATTCTACACCGGCAGTTCTTGTCGTTCCTGGGAGCCCTAGAGGAATAGAGCGGTAGTGCGCATGCTCAGCCACTGCTCCATTCATTTCAATTGGGCTGCCGAAGATGGCGCTCGGCAGCCGCATAGAAATGAATGGAGCGGTGACATAGCATGCGCACTACCGCTCTATTCCTCTAGGGCTCCCAGGAACGACAAGGTAAGCCCATTCTCGGTTCCACCGGTCGGACCCCCACTGATCATATATTTAACACCTATCCTACGGATAGGTGATAAATATTGATTATGGGAAAACCCCTTGAATGGAGAAAACAACATGAAAACAAAACATTTAATGTAAGTAAAGCAAAGAGTTTACACAAAGTTTTCTTAACACTTTATGTAGAATTGTTTTGTATTGTTTTTTTCACAGCAAAAATGTTGTCGTTTGGCAAAATGCGAAATAAAAATCATGGCAAAAATGTCCCAACAACTGTAGGTGTAAAAATACCCAATTAGTTACTCGAACATAATAATTGTGCTCCCATACCTGTTCGTATCGGAGGGGAAACTCGTCGGCTCCCGGTTTTGGAGACTTGTTATAGAGCCAGACCTCCTCCAAAGTGTCACGCTCCTCATCCTTCCCGCAGTTATCAGCCGGGGAGCGTTCTCGGAGATAAAATGTTGCAGATGCGGATTCATCTCTGTCAGACACAGGAAGCGCACAGTGTTAGACGTCTCATATAGAAATGTAACGACCGGGCAGGGTTATCTCATGTACATCATAGACATAACCGCAAAAAAGAGCCATGTGTGAACACGCCCTTAATAACCCCGATGGAAATGACAAGTGTTAATGATCACTGCGATGTCGGGGGGACAATCAGTTCTGGATATTTGTTCAGTCGGTTCTAGTAGTTTTAGGTCTTCTACCAACCTACTTATTAGAAAGGGGTTCACATATTCTTGAACTTGTTGGGTGTATTTTTTGCCATTTGTCACTTCGCTGGCTACGGGAGACATCTCTGAGAAGTGTCACCAGTCTCTGGGTCACCGTTAATCATTACTCTGCAGTATATTATTAGTTATACATGGAGCTGGATACAGCCTGATCTAGTGACCCACTGTGGAAAATAGATTCTCAGCCTCTGGTATATGGGGTGCCCCCGTGCTATACCGCTGCACCAGAGGTCTTCCTCCCCCCATGTACAATTTAAAACCGGCTCTGGTATTGGGAGGGGCTGCAGCATGCTGGCTGTTATGGGGGAGGGGCTGCAGCATGCTGGCTGTTATGGGGGAGGGGCTGCAGCATGCTGGCTCTGTTATGGGGAGGGGCTGCAGCATGCTGGCTCTAGTATTGGGAGGGGCTGCAGCATGCTGGCTCTGTTATGGGGAGGGGCTGCAGCATGCTGACTCTGTTATGGGGAGGGGCGGCAGCATGCTGACTCTGTTATGGGGGAGGGGCTGCAGCATGCTGGCTCTGGTATTGGGAGGGGCTGCAGCATGCTGGCTCTGTTATGGGGGAGGGGCGGCAGCATGCTGGCTCTGTTATGGGGAGGGGCTGCAGCATGCTGACTGTTATGGGGAGGGGCTGCAGCATGCTGGCTCTGGTATTGGGAGGGGCTGCAGCATGCTGGCTCTGTTATGGGGGAGGGGTTGCAGGAAGCTGGCTCTGTTATGGTGGAGGGGCTGCAGGAAGCTGGCTCTGTTATGGGGGAGGGGCTGCAGCATGCTGGCAGTTATGGGGAGGGGCTGCAGCATGCTGGACTGTTATGGGGAGGGGCTGCAGCATGCTGACTCTGTTATGGTGATGGGCTGCAGCATGCTGGACTGTTATGGGGAGGGACTGCAGCATGCTGGACTGTTATGGGGAGGGGCTGCAGCATGCTGGCTCTGTTATGGGGAGGGGCTGCAGCATGCTGGCTCTGTTATGGGGAGGGGCTGCAGCATGCTGGACTGTTATGGGGGAGGGGCGGCAGCATGCTGGCTGTTATGGGGAGGGGCGGCAGCATGCTGACTGTTATGGGGAGGGGCTGCAGCATGCTGGACTGTTATGGGGAGGGGCTGCAACATGCTGGCTCTGTTATGGGGGAGGGGCTGCAGCATGCTGGCTCTGTTATGGGGGAGGGGCTGCAGCATGCTGGCTCTGTTATGGGTGAGGGGCTGCAGCATGCTGGCTCTTATGGGGGAGAGGCGGCAGCATGCTGGCTCTGTTATGGGGAGGGGCTGCAGCATGCTGGCTCTGTTATAGGGGAGGGGCGGCAGCATGCTGGCTCTGTTATGGGGGAAGGGCTGCAGCGAGCTGGCTTTTATGGGGAGGGGCTGCAGCATGCTGGCTGTTATGGGGGAGGGGCGGCAGCGAGCTGGCTGTTATGGGGAGGGGCTGCAGCATGCTGGCTGTTATGGGGAGGGGCTGCAGCATGCTGGCTGTTATGGGGAGGGGCTGCAGCATGCTGGCTGTTATGGGGAGGGGCTGCAGCATGCTGGCTGTTATGGGGGAGGGGCTGCAGCATGCTGGCTGTTATGGGGGAGGGGCTGCAGCATGCTGGCTGTTATGGGGAGGGGCTGCAGCATGCTGGCTGTTATGGGGGAGGGGCTGCAGCATGCTGTCTGTTATGGGGAGGGGCTGCAGCATGCTGGCTCTGGTATTGGGAGGGGCTGCAGCATGCTGGCTCTGTTATGGGGGAGGGGTTGCAGGAAGCTGGCTCTGTTATGGTGGAGGGGCTGCAGGAAGCTGGCTCTGTTATGGGGGAGGGGCTGCAGCATGCTGGCAGTTATGGGGAGGGGCTGCAGCATGCTGGACTGTTATGGGGAGGGGCTGCAGCATGCTGACTCTGTTATGGTGATGGGCTGCAGCATGCTGGACTGTTATGGGGAGGGACTGCAGCATGCTGGACTGTTATGGGGAGGGGCTGCAGCATGCTGGCTCTGTTATGGGGAGGGGCTGCAGCATGCTGGCTCTGTTATGGGGAGGGGCTGCAGCATGCTGGACTGTTATGGGGGAGGGGCGGCAGCATGCTGGCTGTTATGGGGAGGGGCGGCAGCATGCTGACTGTTATGGGGAGGGGCTGCAGCATGCTGGACTGTTATGGGGAGGGGCTGCAACATGCTGGCTCTGTTATGGGGGAGGGGCTGCAGCATGCTGGCTCTGTTATGGGGGAGGGGCTGCAGCATGCTGGCTCTGTTATGGGTGAGGGGCTGCAGCATGCTGGCTCTTATGGGGGAGAGGCGGCAGCATGCTGGCTCTGTTATGGGGAGGGGCTGCAGCATGCTGGCTCTGTTATAGGGGAGGGGCGGCAGCATGCTGGCTCTGTTATGGGGGAAGGGCTGCAGCGAGCTGGCTTTTATGGGGAGGGGCTGCAGCATGCTGGCTGTTATGGGGGAGGGGCGGCAGCGAGCTGGCTGTTATGGGGAGGGGCTGCAGCATGCTGGCTGTTATGGGGAGGGGCTGCAGCATGCTGGCTGTTATGGGGAGGGGCTGCAGCATGCTGGCTGTTATGGGGAGGGGCTGCAGCATGCTGGCTGTTATGGGGGAGGGGCTGCAGCATGCTGGCTGTTATGGGGGAGGGGCTGCAGCATGCTGGCTGTTATGGGGAGGGGCTGCAGCATGCTGGCTGTTATGGGGGAGGGGCTGCAGCATGCTGTCTGTTATGGGGAGGGGCTGCAGCATGCTGGACTGTTATGGGGAGGGGCTGCAGCATGCTGGACTGTTATGGGGAGGGGCTGCAGCATGCTGGACTGTTATGGGGAGGGGCTGCAGCATGCTGGACTGTTATGGGGAGGGGCTGCAGCATGCTGGACTGTTATGGGGAGGGGCTGCAGCATGCTGGCTCTGTTATGGGGGAGGGGCTGCAGCATGCTGGCTCTGTTATGGGGGAGGGGCTGCAGCATGCTGGCTCTGTTATGGGGGAGGGGCTGCAGCATGCTGGCTCTGTTATGGGGAGGGGCGGCAGCATGCTGGCTCTGTTATGGGGAGGGGCGGCAGCATGCTGGCTCTGTTATGGGGGAGGGGCGGCAGCATGCTGGCTCTGTTATGGGGGAGGGGCGGCAGCATGCTGGCTCTGTTATGGGGGAGGGGCGGCAGCATGCTGGCTCTGTTATGGGGGAGGGGCTGCAGCATGCTGGCTCTGTTATGGGGGAGGGGCTGCAGCATGCTGGCTCTGTTATGGGGGAGGGGCGGCAGCATGCTGGCTCTGTTATGGGGGAGGGGCGGCAGCATGCTGGCTGTTATGGGGAGGGGCGGCAGCATGCTGGCTGTTATGGGGAGGGGCGGCAGCATGCTGGCTGTTATGGGGAGGGGCTGCAGCGAGCTGGTTCTGTTATGGAGACTCTGCAGTGCATCTTACGGCACAAAAAATATTATTACTATGTCGGTCACGATTGTGATTTTTCGAGCTTTTCATACAGATGGGCAGGATGCTGCTCACACTGCTCAATCACCAGGGACAACATCCAGCAGTGCACTGTAGGGGTTAATAGCAGAAGCTTTATCAACCAACTGTGTCTGACACACATCTACCTGTCTATGGCCGCCCTTGTATATGCGGAATATAACCCAGAAAAATAATGGACTCCATTTACCTGTGCTCCACTGCAGCCACCACGAATCCCTGTGAGGCCAGCCCGATGCAGAAGGCAGAATACAAAGTCCTGCAGAGAAGAAGTCACATAATGAAGCAGGTAACAAAGTGAAGTTCTGAGCATTCAGCCGAGACCTGGAGCTAATGTAAAGAATATCCCACACGCTATATTGAGAACACTCAGCTACTAACAGCTCGTGTGGAGCTGACCGAAACCAGACAAAGCTCTGAGCGTGATGATGGAAATGGATGCCCATTGGCTCAAGTAAGTCTTGTGATCCGTGAAAACGGGGGCAACGCGAACGTGAAAAACGGCCATTTTTCACGTCAGAGTTTCCCCACGTTCGTCCGAATAAGCTCTTATAGAAATGAATACGAACCATCATGATTGTGTGTGAACCCGGAGAGTGAATGTGCAGACAACAATTCTGTATCACCCGCATGATGCCGTCGTGTCAACATGGAGAAAATCTCACGATGCTCTGAGGGTGCGGGGAAGTCCGAGGTGGACTTAATGGAGAGCGTAATATATTTATTACCTGAAGGCTCCGAGGCCGTGGGAGAATATAACAAAGGGATATCGCTCTCCTGGCTTGAAAGGTGCGTTCAGCTTCGCAGGACACTTGACAGAACCTACAGAAAAGAGAGAGATCATCTAATGTAATGGCCTGAAAGTGCCGAACAGTCAATGCGGAGCCCAGACAGAGGTGTTCACCCTTCACTTTTGTAGAATTGCGTTAAGCCACGGTATACAATTTGTCACGATACCAATTCAATGCAATCTCGCGCCGCCAGAATTTTTTTTTTATACAATCTCTTAACATGGGCGACGGATGGTCCTTCCATATTGGTGATCTGCTAAAGGAGGACACATTTGTTGGCTTGTAATGTCTCTACATTAAGGGGACGTCTCATGAAAACAACCCCAGTTCATAAGCTTGATTAGGAAATTGGGCATTATAGAGGAAGGTTCCACCGCTCGGGACCCCCCCTATGAGCCAGAATGGAGAGAAGCCCTGTAAAAGAGTCCCTGGCGGACCTGGCTGCGCCATGCATTACATAGACAGACATTCATTTGCATGGCCACTATGTAATTCTATATTTCCCCTGGAGTGGTCACTAAACTGTTTGTCCAGAAGCGGCCTACTCCAGGGAGAACAGCTCATCGCCAGGCGTAAAAGGAGCCGGACCTGTGGCAATGAGCTAATCACTGAGCGGCTTCCATTCAAAGAGGGTCGACCTTCATGAGACAATCACCTAAAGGAAAAGTCTGACTTTTTTTTTATTGATCCAGTGCACCCAAAATTAAAAATGAAGCAACTTTGTATATAGTCTTGTATAAGAATAGCCTACCGTTTTGTGTATACAGCTCCTATGCACACCTATTTGTCTCCATGGTCACAGACTACAAACAAACCCTGTCTGATCCTACAGTCATACTCAATTCCATCTGTCTCCTACTACTTACTACGAACTATTTGGTGGGTTAGCAAAAAGTAGGGGGACAGATTAATACGAATGCAGAATCAAATAACACAGGATTTGTTCGTAGTCTGTTACCATGGAGACACATAGCTGTGTCTCCACGGTATAGGAGCTGTGTACACAAAAGGTCGGTGATTTTTTGTAATTAAGAATATTGCTTTATTTTTTAGTTTCAGATCCATTGGTTCAATAGAAAGACATTGGTTGCCAAGGTAGACTCCCCCTTTATATCATATGAGGCTGGAATTTGTCTTTTGAAGTGTTGTGCAATTTTAATTCTATACTATGAGGCTCAAGCATAATAAGGATTCTAAGAAAAAGCGTCCGGTTCGAGCTTCTACACGCTTTTCTTAAACCAGTTTTCATGCACGAGGCATTTTGGGTTTTAATACTTCAAGATCAGGGGTCTCCAACTGTTCCCAAACCACAACTCCCAGTCTGCATATGTCAGCGCATGCTGGGACTTATAGTTCTGCCACAGCTGGAGAGTCACAGGCTGGAAACCACCGCTCCAAGATCTTGAAAATATATTAGAAAGTTGCGGCACGTTTGAGCTTTATTTATATAAAACCCGGAAAACCTCTTTAAAGTGTCGTCCCGGTTTGTAACCAGTCTCAGTGGAGGATTAGGAAACCTATTGTAGAGCAATTTCCTCTTGTGTTGCATTAGCAAATATGTTCTGCTTAAGAAGCGGACGCGCTGCACCGCTCAAACAGATCACATGCTGAAATGAAGCACATTCCAAAGGCCAGGATCACACACACGCAGTTTTTGACGCAGTTTTTTTTCGCCAAAGCCAGAAGTTGATCCAAAAGACAGGAAAGGTATAAAGAAAAAATGAGGGATCTTCATTCTTTTGCACCCATGTCAGTGTTTGGTTAAAAACAACTGCGTGTGTGAGATCAGCTTTTAGATTAAGGGGTAGTTCACACGGGATGTTGCTTGAAGAATTTTAAGGCAGATTTTGAAATGCTAGCATTTAAGCTCTTTTCTTCCACGTGTTTTGCAGCGTGTTTTTTTTAGTCGTATGAATCTATTGCAAAAACCACTGTGTTTTTTGGTAAAAAAAATAAAATAAAATAAAAATGCTGCAAAAATGCTCCAAATGAGCGCTGCATGCTCAAAAAAAAAAAAAAAAAGCTTGCCTTGCGTGTGTGAACTGACCCTAAAGGGGTTGTCTGTGCTGGAAAAGCCCTTTAAAGGGACACTGCCGGCAGATTGTTTAAAAACATGAATCAATATGTGACTATTTTTTGTAATTTAGAAAGAAAAAAAAAAAATGGGTGGTTTGTTTTGATATATTTTTTTTTTTTTATGTACTGTATTATTAGGAAATTGCTGTACCATAGATGAAGGTTTCACTAGCGGCCGGGCGTTCTGCCGCATCACTGCCTGCACACCGGAGCGCGGCTCGTCCCCAGACAAGTTACATAGACAATAATTAATGCACTTTATTGAAACTTACCGAAATAATAACTCAAAATGAAATCCACTACAGTGCGGTTGAGCTTTAGCGTGTCTGCGAGTCCCAGGTAGTATTCTCTCCTCGGGATCCACACGGCCTCCTCATACTCCTCACTGTTCACACACGGGTAATATAACCGGAGGAAGCTCCCCTGTAGAAGAAGCAGACCGTCACTCTCACAGCCGCCTTACAGGACGTCCATGCTCTCATTCCAGTTGCAAGCGACCCCTTTATGCCTCCATAGGGGTGACTCGTAGACACGGCAACAGTCTATCCGGATAAGTTGCGGCAACCTGCACCTGTCCGAGACAGTCACGTCGTGCAGGTTTTTTTGTGTTTTAAAAAGTTTTTTAATGGTTCCCCCCCCCCCCCATGCAGTAACAAATGGTCTTGCAACCGTTGCAGGTACATACAGCGCTCACAAGACGGTGAGAAGTCTGAGACCTCCAAGGATCACTAGAAATGAGGGGCTCTTGATGCTCTATCAGGGGCATTGCCACTCGTGACCCTGTGGGCAGAGCTCGGAGATGTGAAGGCGCCTTTCACTTTAAATACAAATAAGTGACTACAAGGCCTCGCGCATATGATCGTATTCCATCATGAAGGCATCACAAGTCGTGGACCCGTAGTGCACGGTTGTAGGTCTCCTTGCAAAGAGAATTGTGAGTTCATGAGGCCTTAAAGGGGTTGTCTCCATTTCTGGTCGAAGGGTCCTGAAGATAACAGCAACCTGGTCGCATGTGCTCAAATTTTCCACGGTCCTGCATGGTCCTACAGAGTCAGAGGTAGTCACTCTTCATTGTCGCTCTACACTCTAAGGCCTTATTCATACGAACGTGTTAAACGTCCGTGATACGCGCGTGAAAATTCCGTGCGTCGCACGGACCTGTGTTAGTCAATGGGGCCGTTCAGACTGTCTGTCATTTTCACGCAGGGTGTGTCCGCTGTGTAAAACGCACGACATGTCCTATACTTGGGCGTTTTTCACGCATCACACACCCATTGAAGTCAATGGGTGCGTGAAAATCACGCGCAGCACTTCCGTGTGTCGCGCGTGATTCGTGCAACAGTAAAACCGCGTGTCATAAGGATGGCATATGCATGAAAATCACCCAGCCACACACATTCACTGATGACAAACGGAACTGCAACGCGCAAAACGCACACGTTCGTGTGAATAAGGCCTAAGAAATGAGGGTCCTGATTAAGGGACACCCTCTATTAATGCAGAATTCCCTAATAAGACATTAAAAGGCTATAAACACCTCTGCAGACTCCTAGCGTCGTACATAACTATGATGCTAGGAGACCGGCTCCCTGCAGTGTGTTCGGTCCGGGACTTGCGGCCGAAATACGTTCCGTCCATTACGGACCGCACATGCTCGTGTGAATCCAGCCTAACAGTGGCTATGATGGCATTAGTTTACCATTAAAGGAGTTATGTGGGGACCAAAAATGATTAGCAGTTTCGTCACTGCGGTATGTGATACACTCGCTAATATACATTCCGGTCCCCCGTCTTGCTGATTCTGTGATTTTCATAGATTTTTACATCGCTGCCGGGGGACTGGAAGTCTAGTTGCACAGCCTTCTTTGATGACGATACGACTCTTCGTCATGTGACCGGCCTCGCTGTACTCTATACAAGCAGGAGCAGTAGTACATAGAGTACAACGGGGTCGGTCACGTGACGAAGAGTCGTGTTGTCATGAAGGAAGATGTGCAACTAGACTTCCGGTCCCCCGGCAGCGCTCTAAAAATCTATGAAAATCTCATAATGAGCGTGACGGGGTACCGGAATGTATATTCGTGAGTGTATTTTGTATTTCCTGCAAAAACAGTGCCATGTCCAAAGACTGTGTGTGCAGATCAGGCCCATTTACTACACTCTAGCCGAGCTGCAATTCCACACACAACCTTTGGACAGGTGTGGCGCTGTTTTTGGAATGGAGCATTCCCTGTACAACCCCCAATTGGGTTGTTATGATGTTATTTATCTTCCAAGTGGCTGCTCCTTGGTGTGTAGTTTGTAATAATTCATCCTGTGAAGGAAACAGGACCGCTTATAAAGAACATAAGAAGTTATATCGCGTCCTATACCTGAACAGTGTGGTCGCTCATCAGGTCCGTACAGCCCACAGTATGGGGTCCTCTCCCTTGGGGTATCCCACAGAACTGGACACTGCTGTAGCTCCCCATGTCTTGGGGTACCTTGTACGTCACAAAGCAGGTGACTGGAGATTTCTTCTGAGCCTGGAATATAAATGATGTATCTGATGACTTCATCTGAACTATGTGATCCTTCAATATAACATAAGAGACACATAAAGCAAATATGGATTTTCTCGTACACCGTTAACTATTCTTGACAGAACGCTTTTCACTCCCCTGTTGAAGACCAAGTTATAAATTTGGATGCTCGGACTAGCACGTCGGTGCTGAACTGTATGGGGCACAAATTTTTCCAATACAGAAAAGTTTTTGGCGTATTGAAGGGATCTCTCATTCCCTTGGGTGTGGACCGTGCATGCAGATTCACCTCTCTGCGGAGTACAGTGGACTGCCCCCATCTGGGGGTCTTAACGGTCCAATTTCCCACCGATCTCACATTTATGGCATATCCATTTAATATATAATAGATGAAAACTGCGTTCTATAGTAATATATCGTAGAGATGCGTGTAGTGCCATGTGACTGTAACGGAGCAGGCAACAAAAGTACAGCTAACCAATAAAAGTGTATCGACCTTGTGAAAGTTCAAGTGCAATATTGATCAATGGGCACAAAGCCTAAGGGTCCATGTACATGGTGCTGCCACTTGCACATACACTGTACAAAGGCAATCATAAAACTACGGGTCCATATTACGGACCATTAGACAACTGGGGATGCATAGTATCGAAGTTTCGATGCATCGTGCATCCCTAGTATGAATACACCCATAGGGCTAATGCACACTGGTCAGGAACCTGTATGGCTCATTTAGTTCGGTCTCCGCGCGCTGCCATATAGTCTCTGTTAGACTTCATATGTACAGGGATATTCTCCCCTAGAAGCAATAAAAGTAAACAGAAGAAAAACTGGCTCACACCGTTTGTCAGCATTTTCTACATGAAACAAGACGTTTTGTAGACATATTGCAGAGAACACACTGGTTAATTTCCTACTAATCCCTTTCATTTGTGGCTGAGCAGTGGGGGTATTTACTAAATGTTCTTTGTCTCCTACTGCAGACAGGGCAGAGGGGGGGGAGGCTCCTTCTGCAGCCAGGTGTCTTACAGCCAGATGCAGGATTAGAAGTAGAAGAAAAGGGGTAAATGTTTGATCTCCTGGGACACAGAGTGGAATTCCTAATATTTTTTTCAAATAATATGGGACTTAATCGGATCAAAGGGAAAGGATGAGATTAAGGGAGGAATTGGCTGAATTTGTACTTTTTATGTTTTTCTCGCTACATTTACTTTTCCTTTAAACGTTACTAGTAGGGATCCATGAGCCGAGACCTTCTGATAAATTCTAGAATGAATGGACTTCGATGCTCCTGCAGCTCCCCTTGGGAGATTTTTATATGTGAAATTGATGCTAGAATGCCGATTATGGACCCCCTACCGAGAACATCTTCTGACATGTCATACAAGACGTTAAAAGGTGCGCTTACCCTTTATAATAGAACATATGATTATCATCAGTAAGCTACACTGCATCTGTGGCCGCCAGCTATGGGTCTTCTAGGAAGAGACCTTTATTGGGGTTGGCACAACTAAAACTCTCTGTTCACATAACTTATTAAATTGGTTGACCAATCATAAGAAATTGATGGCCTATCCTCGGGATAGACCATCAACCTCTGATTGGTGGTGAACGATTCTTCACATCCCCGCCGATCAGCTGTTTTGAAGGAGCTGCGGCGCTCTTACAAGCGCAATTTCCCCTTCATTCTTTGCTCGTACTGTAAATCGCCGACACACTTGTAGCGGTGGTTCACAGTATTACGGTTTTTCTTCTACAAGTGTGTCGGCGAATTCACAGTACGAGCAAGGAATGACGGGCAAGCAGCGCTCGTACAAGCACCGCGACCCCTTCAAAACAGCTGATCGGCGGGGATGTAGAGCGGGGAGATGCCACAGAGAGTGCCATGTAATACTACAATGGCCTCTCACTTACCTCCCTTGGATTGTGTTTGAGAAGTGGTTTTAAAGGTGGTTTTACACTGGGCGATTATAGGGCAGACAAGTGTTCATAGAACGCTGGGTGCCGATAATTGCCCTGTCGAAACAGGGCAGCGATCAGCAGATGAACGAGCAAATGATCGTTCATCTGCTGATCGTATCGTTTTAAAAAATTAAAATATTGTTGTCGGCAGCACATGTGTAAACAGGGAGACGCGCTGCCGACGTGATAATTTATGGTGACGAGCAATCGGAGTAAATCCATAGCTCCTTCTGACAAGAGCAAACGAGCGCCGATCAACGATGTCTCGTTGATCGGCGCTCGCTGCACCGGTGTAATAGAGGCTTTAGTCTCAGTCACAGTTAGGCTATGTTCATATCTGTAGCTGCGGCTCCACGGCAGATTTTGTTATATTTGACCGCATGCAGAGCTATTTTTTCAGTCTAAGCGACAAACATCTTGGTAAGCCAATGGTGTCCATCGAGTGCCGGTGGTATCCATCCTGCAAAGAATCCTGCTATGCGTTGTGGTTTCCATTATCAACGGAAACTACGACACAAGTGTGAACAAAGCCTAAGGGTATGTGCACACACAAAATCAGAAAAAACGTATGAAAACAGCTCCTGATTTTCAGACGTTCTTTAAGCTGCTCGTGATTTTCGCTGCGTTTTTTACGGCCGTTTTTAAATACTATCCTGACTGCATCCATGCAAATACCATATGGCTGGAAAGGCTCTTCACCTTCTGGGCATGCTACTTGTCCCTGCGGCTGACGCGTTTTTTTCCTGCCCATAGGGGGCTTCAAAGGATGAATACAGGGAGATGTTAAAAAGTAATTATGGAAGATTCATCATTTCTCACCCAACGCAGGATTCGGCAGGCGCCCACCAAGGGTCGTGAAAACATTGTGACAGGCGCCGTCCCAAACACACTCTTCACCAAGTATACGTAATCCGTACAGGTACGGTGCCGGGATGAGGGGCGCTCCTGGAATGCACCATGACATGTGCCAGTTACAATGACGGGCACAACTAGGAAAAACATAACTGCGTCGACTCCGAGCGATCACATTGTGAATCCGAGCATGATTAACCCCTTAAGGACCAGCCTATTTTGTGCTTTCAGGACCATGTGATTTTTTTTTCACCTATTCCAGGCACTATAACTTTTTTATTTTTCTGTCAACACAGCCGTATGAGGGACCGTTCTTTGCAAGACAAATTTTGTCGTTTTTAATAGCACCATTTTAAAGTGACATAATTTATAGACTAACTTTGATTAATCATTTTGGGGAGAATGGAAAAATACGGAAATTACGCTGTTTGATTTTTTTTTTATGCTACAGATGGTGCAGAAGAGTCGGTACAATTGTGGGGATACCAAATTGATATTGTTTTACGACTTTTGGGGAAAAAAAACATTTTTTGGGGTGCAACTTCTAACTTTAAAATGTTTCTGTTGGCCATATAAGGGCTTGTTTTTTTGTGATGTTAACTATATAGATTTTTTCAACATTTTAAGGTGCATATAGTGTATTTTCATACATTTTATTATGGGGAAATGGGAAAAAACTATGTTTTTTGCTGTTTTTCTTTTTTACGCTATGCAGTTTCAATAATAATAATAATCTTTTTTTTTTTTTACTATTCAAAGAAAAAAAATAATAATTTTGTAGATAAGTAGTTTTTTATTACATTTTATTAAACTTAATTTTACTTTTTTTTGTCCCACTTGGGGACTAGAAGATCCGATCCTTTGTTATCTTACATAATGGTTTAACCCCTTAATGACCAGCTACATTTTTCTGTTTTTGCCTCTCTGCCTTTCAGCAGCCATAACTTTTGTATTTTTTCATTGACGTGGCCGTATGAGGCCTTGTTTTATGCGAGAGAAATAATCTTTTTTTTCCATGCAGTTTGGGGGTAAAAAACTGTCTGCAGAGGGATTCCCCGGTGTTTGATCGCATCACCGGAATCCCGATGATGCGATTTTAGAGCGGAATTCCCTTTGATCATGCCACGGTTCCGGACCGCGGTGATCAAAGGGTTAAACAGCTGGGGTCCGAATGTTTTCCGACCCCAGCGGTGTTCAGGAGGCTGCTCTGAGATCAGGAGCTGTAAATTACAGCTCCTGCTTAGAGGATGATCACTCACACGAGCGCTCATCAGCCTCTTCTACAGCGACGCCAAAAGACGTCGCTGTACACTAAGGACCTGCACCGCCTGCCGCCAAAAGACGGGTTAAAATACTTAATATTCAAAGCATTATTGCATGTCATTGTATCACTGACAGGCAAACTATCCGCCTCTGGCAGACCTGCGGAAAGACCCCCGGCTGCTATTGAACTTCAGGACGTGAAAAGGCAGCGCAATATGGCACTTCTACACTGGCCGTCCATAGCTTTGCCCATTGATAACACCTGATTAACAACGTTATTTAACTGCCGAACTCGCAGCGATCACCAGATCACTATTGGATCTACCTTTAGAGAAGGGGTTGTCCAGTTGATAAATATAACTGTGCTCCGGAATCCTAACGTACAATCACGCCGGCACCCAAGCGATCTCATGTCCACCGTTTGTGGCCACACATGTGAGGTCTCCACCCATTATAGTGAACACATCTTTATCTGTATTTACCCACAGGCTATAATGGAGAGTGACCATATGTGTGACTACTCCCTGCTGCACACAGGTATGGTGTCAAAGTTCAAGTATGAGGCGGACCACCACTGATCTAGGGAATTTTCTGGAGCACCTGCTGATTTTGGAATGTCTCCACGAATGATTGCTCAGCAGGGACAAATAGTTACGAGACCGATATTATATAATACACTTTAATACATTTTAATGAATACAACCCCCGGGAGATGAGCCATGCTGGGTAATGCAGCTCAACCAGTTTTCTTAGCTAATCCTCTCCTATTACATACACAAACCAGTGCACGCGGCATCCTTAGAAAGCGCAACGTGACATTTGTGGCCGGGGTTTTATGTTCCACCTTTACATTTTTTCAGTTTTCTAAAAATAAGAAGCATGTCATACGGACATTGCACAACCAGTTTTTCATCGTGTCTATTTCCAAGTCCGGAACTTACATGGCAGTGCCAGCATCATATCTACATCAGTAGTACAAGTGAATATATGAAAGTGTGTATGATGTGAAAAGGTCTCTCTGTAAATGTTCAGAAACCTCCTCAGTTCCCCCTAAAAAACTGTCCATTGTAAAGATGTAACTAAAGGGAAAGGAGGCGAGAGGAGGGGGATGCAGCTGCAGTGGAACAAACACTGATGGCACGCGGAACAAACACTGATGGCACGCGGAACAAACACTGATGGCACGCGGAACACACACTGATGGCACGCGGAACACACACTGATGGCACGCGGAACACACACTGATGGCACGCGGAACACACACTGATGGCACGCGGAACACACACTGATGGCACGCGGAACAAACACTGATGGCACGCGGAACAAACACTGATGGCACGCGGAACAAACACTGATGGCACGCGGAACAAACACTGATGGCACGCGGAACAAACACTGATGGCACGCGGAACAAACACCGATGGCACGCGGAACACACACTGATGGCACGCGGAACACACACTGATGGCACGCGGAACACACACTGATGGCACGCGGAACACACACTGATGGCACGCGGAACACACACTGATGGCACGCGGAACACACACGGATGGCACGCGGAACAAACACTGATGGCACGCGGAACAAACACTGATGGCACGCGGAACAAACACTGATGGCACGCGGAACAAACACTGATGGCACGCGGAACACACACTGATGGCACGCGGAACACACACTGATGGCACGCGGAACAAACACGGATGGCACGCGGAACAAACACGGATGGCACGCGGAACAAACACGGATGGCCCGCGCAACAAACACGGATGGCACGCGGAACAAACACGGATGGCCCGCGGAACAAACACGGATGGCACGCAGAACAAACACGGATGGCACGCGGAACAAACACTGATGGCACGCGGAACAAACACGGATGGCACGCGGAATAAACACTGATGAAATATGGTCCGTTTTGTGCAAAACGGACACGATAGTCTGAATCAGGCCCAAGTTTCATTAAAACAGGATAAGGGGCAGCAATGGGGAGACTTCTTGTTCAGAGCACAGCCCAACTCTTACATAACACCAAGAAAAGCTCACCCACTCAGCAGGCATACAAACAAAAAGGTGTATTTAATGAAGCCACCGAAGGAAAAAGATCCAATATCTGCTGGTTACCCGACATGGCAGCTTTGGGAAAAGGGACAGTTCGGGCTTCTTTATCTCTGGACGGGAAGTCCTGCTCTTAGTAAACAGTATGCAGGACCTAAAAGAATCTTCACTGACTGATGGAAGACCCCCAAATGCCCACGCTGCGGGAAAAAACGTTAATAAATTGACCAGAGGTGCGGAATTTAAATCTGCAGCATTTCAATTTATGCTGTGATATCGTTGCTTTTCCCCATTGAATTCAATGGGGATGTAAAACCCGCAAAAAAGTGTTGCGCCACAAAAATCGCACCTCAGAAAAAAAAAAAAAAAAAGGATACTTACCCAACTCCCTGCTTCTTCCTCCAGTCCGGCCTCCTGGGATAATGTTTCATCGCATGTGACCACTACAGCCAATCACAGGCTGCAGCGGTTACATGGGCTGCAGCGTCATCCAGAAAGGCCGGACCGGATGGCAAAGGTGAGACGTGTCACCATGACAAAGGCTAGGGTAAGCATGAAGGTTTTTGGTTTTTTTCGACGCTGCTTTTCACGGCGGAAATTTCCGACTGAAAAACTGCACCACAACGAGCCGTGCACCTGCGTGTCCATCACATGACCAGGACAGAATTGTATCCACTGGAAGTAAAAAAATGAGGGTTCCTACTGAACAACAACCAGCAGAGATCCAGAAAACCGTGAGGACTTAATACAGAAAGTATATTGGAAAGTTTTATAACTTTGAACCATACGAAATGTAACATTAAGTTGCTGAAACCGGAATTTTTGGAATTTGGATAATCATTGTCCACGGCCCGGTTACCCACTTGACAGCTGAATGTAAATCAATGTAAATGCTCTTTGTCTGACAGAGAACATTACAGATCGCAGGCACAATTGGCTGATGTTTAAAGGTCCCCGTCTATTGTGCATTCACATAGAACAAAACACATTACACAGCTGAACAGCAGAAAATCTGCGAGCAACGGAGGCCGAGCCCTGCACATCAGCAGCAGCGCGCACGCACCGCACACCAGCCGGATACCATTATTTACAGGAGACTGATATATCCGTCCCGGAGTCGTCCTCATCCTCATTCAAGCTCGGTTCACATCTCCCTCGGAGCCTCCGTTGCAGAGTCCGTCACATTAGACAGGAACAATATCGCTGTCAATGGGGTCTGTCAGGGCGCTGGGAGCATCAGCTGTACGGGGGATCCGGCAGAGCGTTGTGGTTTCCGTCATACACTGAAGCCACAATGCAAATGTGAACATAGCCTTTATAACCGAAACTACGACGCAAAGCCGGATCAGTCTCCCGACGGACACCACCGGCGCTTGACAGATCCCATAGTCTTACAGTGGTTTCTGTCATTACATCGGTATGCAGCGCTATTCTTCACATCAAATCTGCCTGGACTGCCAAAAGAAAAAAAAGAGTACACCTCCAGGACTTATATTTATTGGTGAATGAAAAAGGACCCTGAGCTCTCCTGGCACCTCTGTTTTAGTAAATAATTGTATTCCCTACGAAATAAGAATGATGGAGCATCTTTCCTATGCGTTGTGCCGTTCCTCTGTTATTCCTCCTGGAAATGTTTGAATAAATTGACAATGGGGTGTTACCATTCCCTTTGTCAGTAGGATGTATCCCTATACAGTCTGACATTGTGACCATTGATTGGACAGAGTGTGTAGGGAGAAGAGAAGGAGAAAAACCATGGACCCTCGTAGGGCTGCGCTCTGAAAATAGACACAAGTTCAGTAGGCAGGTGTATGATGAGAACAGGACTTTATTGAACCTGAAATTATAACGTATTTTAGGGTAACAGTGTTTCAGGGGTGCTGTTACCCCGAAACGCTATTTTAGGTCTAATGAAGCCCTATCCTTATCATACACCTGCCTACTAAATTTGCATCTATTTCGGAGCGCAGCCTCACGAGGGTCTATGGTTTTTCTCCTTCATTTCTTCTTGCTACATACTTCACGAGCCTCATGACTTCCTAGGGGCGGATCCAATTAACTTATAACAGGTTCGCCACGTGTCCGTTATTTTTGAAGGCAGGAATATAGCACATTCATATACATACAAATATACATATACACACATATACATACATATATACACACATATACACACAAATTCATACACACACACAAATTCATACATACACACACATACACATATATTCATACACAAACATACATACACACACATAAATTCATACACATACACAAACATACATACAAATTCATACACAAACATACATACACACACATAAATTCATACACATACATACGCACACACACACACACACACACACACACACAAACACATACACACTCCCTAAAAAGTCTATAGTCCGTGAACACAGCCCAGTATTCATGACGTCCTCGTAGTCCCTCTTGTTTTTTAACTCTGTCCACAAGGAATACATACAGATTTTGACCTGCCTGCACTTTCTTGCCGCCGTTTACAAAAAACGCCACAAAAAAATGCTTTCTCTGCCTCCCATTGTTTTCAATGGGAGGTCAGAGACGGAACCATGGGAGGAAAGAGCATGTCACTTTTTTTTTCTCCACGCGAGTGGCTATATATAATACACTACATTACACACTATATATAATACACTACATTACACACTATATATAATACACTACATTACACACTATATATAATACACTACATTACACACTATATATAATACACTACATTACACACTATATATAATACACTACATTACACACTATATATAATACACTACATTACACACTATATATAATACACTACATTACACACTATATATAATACACTACATTACACACTATATATAATACACTACATTACACACTATATATAATACACTACATTACACACTATATATAATACACTACATTACACACTATATATAATACACTACATTACACACTATATATAATACACTACATTACACACTATATATAATACACTACATTACACACTATATATAATACACTACATTACACACTATATATAATACACTACATTACACACTATATATAATACACTACATTACACACTATATATAATACACTACATTACACACTATATATAATACACTACATTACACACTATATATAATACACTACATTACACACTATATATAATACACTACATTACACACTATATATAATACACTACACTATACACTATATATATATAATACACTACACTACACATTATATATAATACACTACATTACACACTATATATAATACACTACATTACACACTATATATAATACACTACATTACACACTATATATAATACACTACATTACACACTATATATAATACACTACATTACACACTATATATAATACACTACATTACACACTATATATAATACACTACATTACACACTATATATAATACACTACATTACACACTATATATAATACACTACATTACACACTATATATAATACACTACATTACACACTATATATAATACACTACATTACACACTATATATAATACACTACATTACACACTATATATAATACACTACATTACACACTATATATAATACACTACACTATATATAATACACTACATTACACACTATATATAATACACTACATTACACACTATATATAATACACTACATTACACACTATATATAATACACTACATTACACACTATATATAATACACTACATTACACACTATATATAATACACTACATTACACACTATATATAATACACTACATTACACACTATATATAATACACTACATTACACACTATATATAATACACTACATTACACACTATATATAATACACTACATTACACACTATATATAATACACTACATTACACACTATATATAATACACTACATTACACACTATATATAATACACTACACTATACACTATATATATATAATACACTACACTACACATTATATATAATACACTACATTACACACTATATATAATACACTACATTACACACTATATATAATACACTACATTACACACTATATATAATACACTACATTACACACTATATATAATACACTACATTACACACTATATATAATACACTACATTACACACTATATATAATACACTACATTACACACTATATATAATACACTACATTACACACTATATATAATACACTACATTACACACTATATATAATACACTACATTACACACTATATATAATACACTACATTACACACTATATATAATACACTACATTACACACTATATATAATACACTACATTACACACTATATATAATACACTACACTATATATAATACACTACATTACACACTATATATAATACACTACACTACACATTATATATAATACACTACATTACACACTATATATAATACACTACATTACACACTATATATAATACACTACATTACACACTATATATAATACACTACATTACACACTATATATAATACACTACATTACACACTATATATAATACACTACATTACACACTATATATAATACACTACATTACACACTATATATAATACACTACATTACACACTATATATAATACACTACATTACACACTATATATAATACACTACATTACACACTATATATAATACACTACATTACACACTATATATAATACACTACATTACACACTATATATAATACACTACACTATACACTATATATATATAATACACTACACTACACATTATATATAATACACTACATTACACACTATATATAATACACTACATTACACACTATATATAATACACTACATTACACACTATATATAATACACTACATTACACACTATATATAATACACTACATTACACACTATATATAATACACTACATTACACACTATATATAATACACTACATTACACACTATATATAATACACTACATTACACACTATATATAATACACTACATTACACACTATATATAATACACTACATTACACACTATATATAATACACTACATTACACACTATATATAATACACTACATTACACACTATATATAATACACTACATTACACACTATATATAATACACTACACTATATATAATACACTACATTACACACTATATATAATACACTACACTACACATTATATATAATACACTACATTACACACTATATATAATACACTACATTACACACTATATATAATACACTACATTACACACTATATATAATACACTACATTACACACTATATATAATACACTACATTACACACTATATATAATACACTACATTACACACTATATATAATACACTACATTACACACTATATATAATACACTACATTACACACTATATATAATACACTACATTACACACTATATATAATACACTACATTACACACTATATATAATACACTACATTACACACTATATATAATACACTACATTACACACTATATATAATACACTACACTACACACTATATATAATACACTACATTACACACTATATATATATATAATACACTACATTACACACTATATATATATAATACACTACATTACACACTATATATAATACACTACATTACACACTATATATAATACACTACATTACACACTATATATAATACACTACATTACACACTATATATAATACACTACATTACACACTATATATATATAATACACTACATTACACACTATATATAATACACTACATTACACACTATATATAATACACTACATTACACACTATATATATATAATACACTACATTACACACTATATATAATACACTACATTACACACTATATATAATACACTACATTACACACTATATATAATACACTACATTACACACTATATATATATAATACACTACATTACACACTATATATAATACACTACATTACACACTATATATAATACACTACATTACACACTATATATATATAATACACTACATTACACACTATATATAATACACTACATTACACACTATATATATATAATACACTACATTACACACTATATATAATACACTACATTACACACTATATATAATACACTACATTATACACTATATATATATATAATACACTACATTATACACATTATATATAATATACTACATTACACACTATATATAATACACTACATTACACACTATATATAATACACTACATTACACACTATATATAATACACTACATTACACACTATATATAATACACTACATTACACACTATATATAATACACTACATTACACACTATATATAATACACTACATTACACACTATATATAATACACTACATTACACACTATATATAATACACTACATTACACACTATATATAATACACTACATTATACACTATATATATAATACACTACACTACACATTATATATAATACACTACATTACACACTATATATAATACACTACATTACACACTATATATAATACACTACATTACACACTATATATAATACACTACATTACACACTATATATAATACACTACATTACACACTATATATAATACACTACATTACACACTATATATAATACACTACATTACACACTATATATAATACACTACATTACACACTATATATATATAATACACTACATTACACACTATATATATATAATACACTACATTACACACTATATATAATACACTACATTACACACTATATATAATACACTACATTACACACTATATATAATACACTACATTACACACTATATATAATACACTACATTACACACTATATATATAATACACTACATTACACACTATATATAATACACTACATTACACACTATATATAATACACTACATTACACACTATATATATATAATACACTACATTACACACTATATATAATACACTACATTACACACTATATATAATACACTACATTACACACTATATATAATACACTACATTACACACTATATATATAATACACTACATTACACACTATATATAATACACTACATTACACACTATATATAATACACTACATTACACACTATATATATATAATACACTACATTACACACTATATATAATACACTACATTACACACTATATATATATAATACACTACATTACACACTATATATAATACACTACATTACACACTATATATAATACACTACATTACACACTATATATAATACACTACATTACAC